>NC_061081.1:0-67500 GCF_021917145.1 Hypomesus transpacificus
GGAAGGAAGGAAGGAAGGAAGGAAGGAAGGATCAACCTTTATCATTGTTGTACCATATCACATGCGCCCCAAACCCTCTATTGTTTGACAGGCAGGTCAGCCTCTTTCTCTGATTCACTGTTGAGACAAGTGGGGGTTTTACCCTCAACCCTCTCCTTTCCCCCCGCCAACAGGACAACCTATGATAAGGACCAAAAACACGTAACCCCTCTCCTCTCTCCCTTCCACGCTCGTTCTCTCTCCCTCTTTCACTTTCACTCGCCCTCTTGCCTCTCCCTCCTCTTTCCTTGTACGGGAAATCTGAGACCAAAATGATAAGAAAAGAGACTTCTTACAGAAACAGCTTTTATAAGAAGGGGCTATGGCTTCTTTCGCAGAAGCATTTACCATTTTAACCGTCACATTCATTATTTATTTACACATTCTTTTCCGTGTAGTAAGAGCACCGCCCTGTGTCTAAAGACGGAACAGCGACTTGTCCAAAGGTATCACGTCACTTGGGAGAAACCTGGAGTGGATTAAAAAATATATTTATAAAATTCTGTTTAATTATTTATCGAGCAATTGCTTCCTCTGTTTACTCTTAGGTTATTAAATATTACTTGGCTAAGCTGCTCTAAGACGCTCGCGTCGGAACACATCACACCGACCGGCTAATTCCTGAAATCCAAAACTCTGGAATTTACCGTCTGGAATGATTGCTCAATTTCTCTAAGGCTACTTTTTTTTCTCCGTATTTCATCCTTTGTCATATTTCTGCCTAGTCAGAGGGAATTGGCTTGGCGAAGGCTTGGGCTTCCGTAGGCCTACTCGTGCCCATTTAACCAAACAGGGATGAGACTGGCAGATGATTTTGAAGTGATCCGTGTTGATTTAGCATCTCATCGCCGCTAATGTACTATTAACCGCTGTTCAACGCCAACACCTGTCATTCCCCAGTAGTTACGATTTAGCACTGCATCCGTATTAGTTAAGGACTAAATTAATGAAGAAGGTGATTTACAACATATGATCAGAATTAATTAAAATACATGTTTGGTGCAATCAGAGGCATGAAATCAACTGTGGGTGTGTGTGTGCGTGTGTGACAGAGAACGACGGATTGAGAGTGTTGTATAGCGTAAGGTAATGGAGCAACTGCTACTGCACAGCTAATCCGCCGTCAAGATACACACACATACACACAGTCAATAGTTTGTCCAGATAGCAAGGCTGAGCTTATCCTGAGAGGAGAAATGTAGCCATGGCTTTCCGTCCCCACACAACAAGTCTCTAATGGGTTTTTCCCTTCCGCCTTTCTCCCCGACAGCCCAACACCATTACAACTAAAGTAGCCTACAACTTATAAATCACCGCGGGCGGACACACACACATTTACACATACACACACAGAGGCATGTACACATTTCAACACAAACAACGTAACTTAAACATACACAAGTAAACATGAAACAATCTCATGAACACATACACACACAGGGAGATACTCCTAAATCACTATAGCTTATTCCATTGTGACTTTAGCACATGGGGAAGGTTTGTGACATTTCTTTAGTCTGTTTGCCTGCAAGCCTTTTCTGCAGAATAATTGAGTATTCCTGTGTTTTTGCTTGGTCATTCACTCTGAGTGAATGTGTGTTTTTGTGTGACTGCAAATGTGGGTTTGTGTGGGCGCGTGTTCCAGTGTGCGAGTGTGTGCTCACATCTCAATTCCTGTGTGCATCTGTAGCTTTGTATGTCTTTGTGAGGACATTTCTGCTTGTGTGTGTGTGTGTGTGTGTGTGTGTGTGAGAGAGGTTACTGTAAGTGAGTTTGTGTTTGTGTGTGTGTGTGTGAGAGAGGTTACTGTAAGTGAGTTTGTGTGTGTGTGTGTGTGTGTGTGTGTGTGTGTGTGTGTGTGTGTGTGTGTGTGTGTGTGTGTGAGGTTACTGTAAGTGAGTTTGTGTGTATGTGTGTCCAAACCCTCTGGGTGGTTCACACTTCACCATAAGAGACAATCACTATTCCCTCCACACACAAGTACAGTACACACACACACACACACACACACAACTGCTCCCCACTTTCCTTGCCAGTGTGTGTGTGTGTGTGTGGGGGGGGGGGGGGGGGGGGGTGATGAAAGCCCTAGGACCAGAGGGTAGAACACAGGAGAACAGAACCAAAAGTCAAAGAGGAGAGCACAGAGGAGAGGAGAACCAACCAAGCACCAGCAAGCCTGTCTGCCTGTCTGCGTGTGTGTGTGTCTGTTTGTATGAACCAACCAAGCACCAGCAAGCCTGTCTGCCTGTCTGCGTGTGTGTGTTTGTATGTGTACTTGCATTTACCCGATAAAACACACATCCACAATACAGACAGAACCACCTGTATTCTAGTCACCACACCACCACCAAGGCCACTGTAGGCTTTCACACCAGACAGACATGTATTTACCATGGAGCAATACTGCCCCCTGGTGGTCAGAACAATGTACTATTAATCTCCTGCCAGCCTCACTTAATTCAATAGGTACTTAATGCTAGAAGGCCTACCCAGTCTCAATGACACTAAGAGGGTAAGTGACAGCAATATTGAGAAGAGAGCAGAGGAGCAGAGAGCAGAGGAGCAGAGAGGAGAGGAGCAGAGAGGAGTAGAGGAGCGGAGGGGAGAGACAAGTTAACCATTTCAGACTAGTGAGACGGGCCACAGTCATCTCTCCAGTCTTTTACTCCACTCTTCTCAAAAGAGGGGGAACAAGAAAAACAGAGAGAGACATAGGGAGAGAGATAGAAACCAGCCACCCAAGGCTGTATAACCAGTGGGAGGAGGGGAAAGGGAGGAGGGGAGAGGGAGGAGAGGAGGTGTATATTTCAGAAAGGTGCTCTGGGGAGCGCCAGCCTCATTTTCAGACTGCTTTTTTTCAGATCCTCCGATGTCGGGAAGATTGAAGTCGTAATGTCAGGTCGTTTGATGTGCGTTGCCTGAGCGTGCCAGACGAGACAGCCGGACGGGGTTTAGCTCAAATACCAATCAAATTAAATGGACGATTGAAGGAGGGGTGCTGGAATCCAAACACATTTGCTCACAGTCACACATATGCAGATAGGGCAAGACATGCACGCAAACACTGTAACACACATTCAAGTTCAATCCAAAAACACCTATTGACCCCAACTCAATATGGATCTTCTCTGGTCTCAGATGTGCTCCATCACTGCAGGCGGTGCCACAGCTTTGTGTGTGTGTGTGTTACGACCCTTACAATGAGAGACCGAACAGACGGGACACAAGAAAACAACGCACAATACGGACACAGACTTGCATGCACGTCCAGTGTGTGTGTGTGCATGTGTGCGTGTGTGTGTGTGTGTGTGTGTGTGTGTGTGTGTGTGTGTGTGTGTGAGGAACAACAGGAGGATCCCAGGGATCTAAGGCTGATCAAAGAGGCCAGTCCTTGAGTCCCTTCTGTCCACCCCACACCAGGATCATTAGCGACTACACCACAGATTAGAGAAGGAGAGAGCGGGAGGGAGGGAGAGACGGTGGGAGGGAGAGTGGGAGAGAGGGATGAAGGGATGAAGGGATGAAGGGATAGAGATATGAAAGGAGGGATGTGAAACTGACACACCACAGGCAGACTGGACATAGCACAGACAAAAGCGCACACACACACAGAGAGACTCACACTACAAGTGTGACCCAGTAGCATCCCCAGGTTTCAAGGACAAATAGGCGTCAAACCGTGAGATTGGCAGGAGAGCAATCCTCTACTGGCTAGTGCACACACACACACAACATGCTGTAATTATTAGTGCGGTTCACACCAGTTCAACAACCAAGCAGGCAGTATCTCCAATTAGGGCCTATTAAGGAATGTGTGCACGGCATGCACGAATGCGTGTGCACATCTTTGTATGTGTCAGTCTGCTCTCGGAAATGTGTGCATGTGTTTGTGTGTGTGTGCGAGTGAGTGAGTGAGTGAGTGAGTGAGTGAGAGAGAGAGAGGGAGAGAGAGAGAGAGAGAGAGAGAGCGAGAGAAAGAGAGAGAGAGGGAGCGAGAGTGAGAGAGAGAGAGAGAGAGAGAGAGGGAGCGAGAGCGAGAGAGAGAGAGAGAGAGAAAGAGAGAGGGGGGGAAGAGGGGGGGGGAGGGAGGACGCAGAGGATGGGTGTGGGAGAGCTAGAGGAGAAATAAATGTATTTTAGCAGGTGTGTGTGTGTGTGTGGTAGTGAGGGAAGTGAGTGTTTGACTGACTGCCTGTCACCTGGGTGTCTTGGTAGGCTCAGTAGCACCTGTGTGAGACCCACCACAGTGTGTAACAGAGACCTCATTCTCACTGATCTGCTCATGACTGGACAGGTGCAATCAGAGTGTGACCTCTGGAAAGACCTGTTTGGATTTAAGCCTACATTTAAGGAGGCAGAGTGGTTTAGAGTGTCGTGGTATTTTACAGAAGCTCATGAGAAAGCTCTACAATGACCTTGACAAGAAGGGTGGGTGTGTGTGGAGACATAAGAACTCGGGGCTCCACAAAAAAAACGTTGAGGAGTTTGGAAATCAACAACTGACGCTCTGAGACTCCAAATTCAGCCTCGGAACTGATCATGAGTAGAACAATATAAAAAACTGTCAAAGTTACATTTGTCTTTTCTTCGCAAGCTGTCCTTATCAAATATGTAAGCAATCATAAATAAATTAGGCCGGTGTCTCCGCGCCGAAGATGCGTCTTCAAAGAGCGGTCGATGCGTCTTTAAGACGGACGATAACGCCGGAATGATTGGACGCATAGTCTTCGTTGATTCAACTCGTTAAGCTGCGTGCAGTGCGAACGCAGTCATTAGAGGAGGGGTCACCCGGGTTGTTATCTCTGGCACTGTGGGGGAACAGATTGATACTGACCAGAAGACATTTTGATCTTGAGGAATTAAGGAGAATGGCATATTTTGGAAGCTTTTTTATGGCTTTCACTTTTCTATTGCTCTCTTCTCAAATTAGTGGCAGGAGAGAGAGAGAGAGAGAGAGAGAGAGAGAGAGAGAGAGAGAGAGAGAGAGAGAGAGAGAGAGAGAGAGAGAGAGAGAGAGAGAGAGAGAGAGAGAGAGAGAAAGAATGTGGGGTAGATTCTTACACACACACACAGAAAAAAGGTTCTGTGTGTGGGACTTGACATGTAGACACATGCTATCCAGTAGTGATGCTGACAGGCCAAGTCTCTCTCTCTCTCACACACACACACGTACACACATATACATTAGTACAAACACGCACACAGCACAGACTACAGATCAAAGTGGTTCTGGATGTTGCAACGGGTACACAGGCTTCTAGCAAAAAAAACGAGAGGGGAAACAGCAAAGAGAGAGAAAGAGAGGGAAGAAAAGAGGGCAAAAAAACTGACATGGTAACCAGCTCTCTAAGGAAACATGTCAGCTATTCTGTCCTCTGTCCTCACTCTATCAGTCTGTCTGCCTACGTGTCTATTATCTCTATGTCCCTCTCTGTCTCTGTCTCTGTCTCTGTCTCTGTCTCTGTCTCTGTCTCTGTCTCTGTCTCTGTCTCTGTCTCTCACAACCCTAACCCTAAGATGTGAGGTACACGGTACACAACCACTGCTCCTAAACCCAACCAACTGAAGCCAGAATCATCGCCGATATCCAACGGCAACCGTTACATGTGGGTAACCATTGCTGAGGACAACAGACAAGCAGAGTTACCAGGACAGAGTAGGCTTCAGGGAGAGAAACAACGACTGGGAAGAAAGTGGGAGAGAAATTGAAGGAATGTTGACTTCAGTCAGGAAACTGGCCTTCACACACACAAACACACACACACACACACACACTGTGCTGCAGATGGGTGGAGCGGTCTGTGGGCTCTGGTTCTGATCTGCTGCCACGGTGACAGATGCTGAGGGAGAGATAGTCCGGAGCAACCAACAATGGGGCACAGGCAGTTCCTCACACACACACACACACACATGCCCAGACATGGAAACTGGACAAAGCACACACACAGATACACATACCCATGAACATGCAGGGAGACTCTGGAAAAGCACAAAAACAAACACACACTAATCCATACACACAGACAGGCATGTACACGTGCACACACTGCTAAATAGATATAATGTCATTGGGCATGCATCCATGTGTAACAGTTGTCCTTTTATGGGCTTCAAACATCAGAAAAACAAGATACCATCTCGCACAAAAATAGACCACAAATCCATGATAGACACACACATGCATGCACACACAACTAACTCTTCTCACCTTGAGAAATCAGATCAAAATGAAATCAGATTGTGCCACCTGCACAACGTGGCTCAGGAGCAGCGATAGCTAACACCGACACACACTCCTTAATCCAGAGCCACAGCCGTGTCTGCACACACACAAACACACAATTGACCACAGATGCATGTGCATGATGCCAAAACGGTACTACAGACAGTAGACAACCTTCTGCCAACTTATGCACGCTCACTCTCCACTTTCCACCACCCCACCGCTACGTTTGTTGTCTATCTCTCATTCCGTCTAAACCCCTCAGGCTTCCTCCCACCATCCCTCCATCTCTCTCTCTCTCCCCAATGAGAAACTAAAAGAAAACATTTAGAAAACCAGTGAAAGAGTGCCACCAAGTGGCTGAGAAATATGTTCACATGTAGACCTGTAAGCCTGTCAAAATTGAATTCTTGTTTTGAGAGTGGGCATATACACCTTCAAAATTTGTGATTTTGAGGATTACTGGGAAAATAAACTTTCAGATATTCTAAATATGTATTTTCTAGACCTTTTTGATACCTTTTCTATGTATGTGAACACAGTGTTTTATCAGATTCGACAAACATTTCATCAAATGTAGTACTGTAACATCTAAATAGGATTTTATGCTCTGTAAACCAATAATTAACAGGTGAGGTGCAAAAACAGAAATAACTGCATCATAATTCCAGCCTCTCCTGCCCTTTCCCTCCTCTCGTTCTCTCCATCTATTCCCTCTCCTCCCTCACCTCCCCACTCTGTCTCGCTCAATTACTTTCTCAATACACCTGTGTCTGTGTGGTTTGTGTTCAAACAGCCAAATTGAAGCCGAAAAGAAAGAGAGGTGATGGAACAACAACATAAAAGACTTGTTCAAAGACAAATCACGGATGACAAGAAGAGAGGGAAGAGACAACGAAAACAAGTTCTGTGCATCCCCTTAAGGGCATGTCTTCTGAAAGGAGAAACAGAGAGGAGATGGAGAACTCAAGTGAGTGTGTGAAAAGCTGTAATGGAGAAAAGGTGACGCTGGTTGGGATTCAGGGAGTAAGGGTGGGAAGGGGGAGCAATAAGAGAAGGGAGTAGAGAAAGAATGCAGGAGCTGTGAGGGCAGGGTGAGAGAAAACGGGCCAGAGAGTGTTGTTGCAACACTTATGTTGCTTTTACACTGTTATTACACTGTTGTTACACTGTTATTATGTTATTACACTTTTGTTACATGGTTACAAGTACAAATACTTCGTTACAGTTCTCAAGTAGATTGTTCTGGTATCAGTACTTGATATAAGATTAACTCATATTGATACCTTAGTGATTGGCAAAATTATTTCCATGTAGTTATGTTTGTCGCGTGTGTTGCATGATCAAGTTGTACTGTACACTTCGTTCTACTAAACGGGATTGCATTTTCGATCAGCCACTAGATGTCAGCATCGGTTCTGTTTTAACACTGGCGCTGCCTGTGACCTTGTTCTGCAGCTGCCAAAAGACAACACAGCTACTACTATTCTACCAGACTCTCTCTCTCTCTCTCTTTCTCTCTCTCTATCTATCTCTCTCACACACACACTTTTCTTAATAGCCCAGTCACACAAACACACACACACAGAGGACAAGCCGATGAGCTTGTTGGGACAGCACGTTGGAGCATACCGGCACACAGGTAAGGATTGTTTAAAGGTGCGCTGCAGCTCTAACTACGCTTTTAGTATGTCCGATACAGCGGCTTTTAACCTTCGTTCTATGTGGTTGGTTGGTTCACTTGGCCGTCTCTTTCTCACACCATTTCTCTTTCTCCCTCTCCGTCCCTTCTGTTTCACAGTATCTTCTGACGTTCTCTCTTCCTCTCTGCTCTCTTTGTCTATTAAAATGTGGCATTAGCATGTTTTGCCATGTGTCTCCAAAACTCAAAACAGATTTTTCATGGTCGCTAAGGATTTATATTCCACCTGCCTGTTTAATATTCTACAATGTTAGGTTAACAGTTATTTTTTTTACAGTTGTAGGCATTGCCAGCTTCTAAATGTTTGAGGTAAATCAAAGCTGGACGTATGCTGATAGGTTAGGCTGCAGAGATAGTGTTTACAATATGAAGTGGATCAATCACGTTGATCGACATTGTATGTACCTTAGCTACTACACTACCAGTAAATGTGTAGGGCGGTTGCAGGTAAGCGGTTGTGTTTTCTAAGTGACATTTGGCTGCCTGAAAAAATAAAAATAAATAGCTAGCCATAAAATGCAAGCACACGTATGATCTATGCACACCTAATCTAGCTAGTAAACTACTGGTGATGGTCATGAGATGAATGAGTAAGTAATTTTTATGACCAGGGAAGCCCAGGAAATTATGACAGATAAGCAGTCTGTCAAAAAGCATAAATACAAAAGTGTTAGCAAGCTATGCTAGGCCGCTAAAAGTTAGCATCAAACTAATGTAGCTATCCGCTACCAGCTACCAGGCTATCCGCTACTGATAAAGCTAGTGGAAAGTTGGCTTCGAAACTTTGTTATGCTAGTTTGTAGTGAAGGTCAGAGGGGAGCACAAAGATCACTTGAAACCCAGTGAGAGAACATGTTCACACACACACACACACACATTTCCATTCATGCAAACTCTTATAAGGGGGACGGGGGGGGCAGACGGACATACATTGACAATTTATGGTCTCACCAAAAGGTTAACTTGGAGCTCAGACAAAAAGTCTAGTCCTTCGGCAGGATGGTATGCTGCAACAGATTGATTCGTCTGCATGTTCTTTTCCATAGCGATTGTTTTTTCAAGTACAATATGTAAATTGTACAATGTTTTTTTGTCGTCATTTTATTGACGTTGGCAGACGCACGTCACAGTCGGGATTGCACATCTCAAACTCGACCAGCAGTTGTGTCATTCACAGCTACAAATCTTGACATCTTGAGTCAATGGTTCACACTTAAATTTCGCGTGCTTGTGGTTAAGTGTTGCGCTGTACATCCTGTTACAGACAATGGCACATCCATAGCTCATTTTTTTCTTCAAATGACCTGTAGTGTTGTTCCCAGATGGTCAACTGACGTAACTCCTTCCTAATCTCTGTATCTCTCTTTCTCCGCCCCTTTCTTTGGTTCATAGTGCAGAGGTAACACTTTGCACTCTCCACAACACAACTGGCAGGACAGCAGCAATATCTCACACTATCTGACGTTACAAAAGCCTTGTTCACATTTAGCAACACTTTTTTTTACACAAGCCACTCTCAAACACTGAGCAACATTTATTCTCTCAACCAGACACACTTATGTCAGGCTAACTCAAGGACAATGATGGAAATTATGGGTAAGACCAACTGCGTTTCTGTTTATGTGTATTAGTACTTTTATATGGGTATAGGGTTAGGGCTATAGAAGTGGATGGAAGGACTGTTGTTTGTGATGTTGCTGGTGTCTGCTCTCTGTGTGGGTGTGTTGGGGGTCAGGGTGAATGTTCCAGGTATAGCTCAGTGGTAGAACATTTGATAGCAGATCAGAAGGTTAAAGGTTTAAATCCTCCTGTAAATTGCTTTGGGGTCTGTTAAGTGATTACATTGTACGTTGGGATATTTGGTCTAGATTTCCTTAACAATGAGAGAAAGTTGGTTGGTTGCTGGGGAGTCGGTTTGTTTTGAACACAGGTTCAGCTTTTTGCTTTTATAACTAAGGATACAGCAGTTAAATATAACCAGTAGGACCCTCTGAGGACACAAAATGTTCCCCGTGTGTTCGTGTCATGCCCTCAGAGGAACACATGGTGTGTGTATGCGTGTGAGTGTGCTTATTAAAATGTTGAAATGATATCAGTAATCATGACTCAGTCAAGTCAAAACCACCACCTTTTGGTCCACAAAAATGTTGGCCAACCAAAACCAATACAATGATTCATACACCAGCTTTTGCTTGAGGAACTTAATCACAGTAATTCATGGTGTGGTCGCTTAGAGTTAAGGTGGTAATGTCCATGGACATACAGTATAATGGCTAATCTGGTAGTAAGCACTAACCAGGCATATGGAAGAAGCCGGACAAGCAACTGTCTTTCAGCTGCTTCTAAGGTTGAACAGATGAACTTCGAGGTCACACACAGCAGGGAATGAAAAGAGATTGCGAAAGGAGATTTACAACATATTGTACACACACATAGACTGGTTGAAACTGAAGTGAAACTGGAGCATGCACACAAGGAAGGACAATACACAGACAAACGCATTCATTCAGCAGCCAAAACAGAAGTGAATGTGCTTCAACACCAAGAATGGTGTTTCTGCTCGTCATAGCAGTCACACCTCCTCTTAGGCCCAGTTGTGTTTTCACAATATTTGTATATAATCATATTAAAACATACTTTCCAAGAGTTGTTTTACCCTACTCTCCATTATCAAATGTAAATATCTGAAAACATTTGTTGACTGCTGATCAAACTAAATTAGTCAAATGCCATAGCCAGTTGGCGACGTTGGCCCTCTCTCCCAGCAACAACCCCAAATTGACCTTTTCACGTAGACTTCATTGGCTAATTGGATTATCCTGGAGTGTTGATGATAGGTGGGGATCAGACTGGCGATTGTAAGGGGATTAGTGTCACATGCTGGTGTTGCCACAAAGATACCCCCCTCCCCCCAGTGAAAGGATGGGTTGTGTTGAGCCAGGTTGACCAGTGTGGCCTCTGAAGCCCGTTCGACTAGAGAAAAGATGCTTAGAACACAGTCATGTTATTGAACCATCCCGTTTTTTTCACTGACAGTTCATATTGTCCTAACCAGCACTAATATTCAAGCCTTCCTTCCTCCCCAGTTTGTCCAATGGGAGGAGGCGCTGCTCGGCTGTACAGCGCCCTGGCCCAGCCCCTCGACCTGGCTCCCTCTGACCATCCCAGCCCTGCCTACCAGGACCCCCACAGCGGCTGCCTGACCCCCCCGGAGCCTGCAGACCCCCTGGATCTCCTGAGGGAGTGCGAGGAGGCCCTAAGGGACCGACCCCCCCGCCCGCTGCGTGCCTTCAGCAGCGCCCGTGATGCAGACACCCACCCCTCCCCCAATGGGTCGATCAGGGTGATGCAGTGGAACATACTGGCTCAAGGTACATTAAAGGGAGATAAATGAGATATTGTGATTTGGCCAGCAAAGGCAACTGTAAGATCGATCAGTATTGTGGGTGGAAATACATGTAATAAGTCATAAAAGTGAACATTGTTAAAGTTGTGGATAACTTTGTCTCTTTCTGTCTCCTTCACACTCACTCCCTGCTACCCTACTCCTCTTTTCCACCTCTCTTGCTCTATCTCTCTCGCTCTCTTTCTGGTTTTGTCTCTCAGCGCTGGGTGAAGGAGTAGACAGTTTCGTCCACTGCCCCTTGGATGCCCTCAACTGGGCAATCAGAAAATACCTCATCCTGGAAGAAATCCTGACCTACCGACCTCACATCCTGTGTCTTCAGGAAGTTGATCACTACTACGACACCTTCCAGCCAATCCTGGCCAGCTTGGGTTACCAAGGTCACTTCTGCCCCAAGCCCTGGTCACCTTGTCTCGACGTCGAGGGCAACAATGGGCCAGATGGCTGCGCCCTCTTCTTCGACCAATCGTACTTCGAGCTCCTGGAGAGCGTCAACGTCCGTCTATCGGCTATGCTGATACCGACCAATCAGGTATGAGGGCTTTGCCAATGTGACCAATCACTTCCCTTGCATTACAGTAATATTAGTTGGCATTTAGAATTTGGCCCTAAAGAGGAGACAGGGTATAACAATTACTTAAGTCAGCATATCTTTCCGCAGGTGGCCGTGGTAACTACACTCCGTTGCCGGGCGACAGACCGACGCCTGTGCGTCGCCGTGACGCACCTCAAGGCCCGCAGCGGCTGGGAGTATCTCCGTAGCGCCCAGGGCTCCGACCTGCTCCGGCACCTCCAGAACATCACTCAGGCCCGGGGCGTGGGCGGCGAGGGCCCCTCTGGCAGGGCCTCGGGGACCCCCCTGCTGGTCTGCGGTGACTTCAACGCCGTCCCCTCGGAGGAGGTGTACCGGCGCTTCGCCGCATCGCCTCTCGGCCTCGACTCGGCCTACAAGAGGCTGAGCAGCGATGGCGTTTCAGAACCAGCCTACACGACCTGGAAGATACGGCCCACTGGAGAGTGCTGCAGCACGCTGGACTACGTCTGGTACTCCCAGGACCAGCTCAGGGTGGATGGCGTGCTGGACATGCCCACAGAGGAGCAGATAGGCCCCAACAGACTCCCGTCCTACAACTACCCATCGGACCACCTCTCACTGGTGTGTGACTTTAGTTTCACTGACCGGGGAGAGTGAGGGAGGAAATAGAGTGGGGGGAAAAAAAGATGGAAATGTAGTGCCATAACTGCTCAAGTCTTCTCTTCTACTGGAGAGTGAGCTCCGGGTTTAGAAAAAAAAGGAGGGAGAGTCGGAGAGAGTAAAAGAAGGGATGGTCTGTCGAGCAGCAGCACCTGACTGGCTCTGTTGTAAAGTGGTTCAGGTGGGTGGATAACCTGCACATGCTCCTGACCTGGGATATCTGGGTGTTACCCCACATCAGAACACATGGCTGGATATCACACACAGGCTTGCTGAGACTTGAGAGTTTTGTGTGGGAATACCATTTAGGAAAATAACGGTCTAAAGCACTTTGGTTTGTACAAAACTGGTTTGTACAAAAGTACGTGTAAGCCTTTCTATTATCAGTCTAGTCTGTCAGTCTAACCCTGTGCTTACTGTAGGTGTGTATGCAACTATGTTTTAGCATTTTCTTTACTTATACCTGCTCAGAGCTATTGAGTTAAGGGAGATACGTTCAGTTACCTCAGAACTTGGACGTACATACAAACACAAAATGACGTTTTAAGCCACCGGAGTACATTTGATAAACTGGGGTTTTGGAAGTATTTGGGAAGTTAAAAAAGTTATTCCACAGATATAGATTAATTAGTTTGACCCAAGTTTGGAACGTGGTGCTACAGATTCATTTGTTTTATGTTCAAAGCCATTGGTTCACACTACTTCTAAGGACTAAATTGTCCATTTTAGAAATGGTTTTTTATGGTGCAATGTGAATACCTTGTACCTTGTTGTATCATACCCCCAAAATAAAATTATACAAAATTAATCCCAGGTTTTTTCCCCACACTCTCCTTTTCTCTCAACTTGACCCCAGGGGTCAGTGCCCTACCCCAAGACCCCGTGGGGTAGTGGGTTGAGATCAAGGGCCTAAATCACAACAATCTGGATTCAAATCCATCACAGAGCGTAGTGCCAAACACATCCATGGACCCAGATCCCTGTAACTGCAGCACACTCCCCGACTGTCCAGATCCCTGTAACTGCAGCACACTCCCCGACTGTCCAGATCCCTGTAACTGCAGCACACTCCCCGACTGTCCAGATCCCTGTAACTGCAGCACACTCCCCGACTGTCCACATCCCCTCTCCCAACTGTCCCACCAGGAAAGGCTCAACCAAGAGTCTAAAAATAAATTTACTTTTTATCAGTTTTATTTATAAGTCGAAGAGCAAAAATGTAGCTGTAGGAAAACCCTCTCAGCCAGATTTGAATACAAGCCCTCTCACACAGTAGCCCACATCCTTGCCACTGAGATATCAGGGATCATAACAATCTCCGCTCAACATGAACTCGACTTGACGTTGAACTATCTAGTTGTAACAACCTGCATAGTTGAGGTGTCAAAAAACCACAAGAAAGCAGGGCTTCCTTGTTAGCTCACTGGGTTAGTGTGCATGCCCTGAAAGCTGGGGCGGCACTGCAACAGCCTGAGTTCACATCAAGCCTTCACCCTTTTCTGTGCGTCTTCCATCTTTTCCTGTCACACTCTTTTTAACTGTCCAATACAGCATGCACTATACTGAATATAATCGTGAATCGATTTTTTATCGAATCGTGACCCCAAGAATCGATTCGAATTGAGAGGTACCAAAAGATCCCCCCCTACCATCTAGTGGTGAAAGAGGTTCCATTTATGTGAAGACAGTTCATCAGTGTGAGGTCATTAAGTCTGTTGTCTATTCACCCAATGTCAACAGTGATTTGAAAGTAGAATGTTTGATTTTCTACAGCAAAGATGGAAAGGCAAAAATAATTTGCAAGCACAACACAATGGTTTCAAATGTTTTTTGATTTTATATTTCAGTAAAATCTACTTGAATACACTTTGAAACAAGAGTACAACAAAATAGAATATACTTCAAATGTTGAATATACAAACTAGTTCAGTCTGAACGCAAACATCTCTTTCTCCCTCGAAATCGGTTAACTAGGAAAGGCAAAATGCAGTGGACATGTCGGGGGGGGGTTATAAACTCATGCTGCCGAACAACCTGTCGATTTCAAATAGCTAGAAGTGAAGCGTTTAAAAGGGCAGTGCAGGGTACCCAGGTCAGTTATTACAGATAAGGGAGGTGAGGAAGAGTTAACATTCCACTAGGAGAAACTCCAGGAATTCTGCCACAACCGGAAGGAACTCTTAAGAGCCTGACCTACACTGAGAGAACTTTAACTAAATAAGTGATTCTGTACTCGTCAGTAATACTGTGCTTGGTACAAGGTATTGTTCGTCAGAAAAATTATGCAAAGAAAAAAAATAAAGCTAGATTAGCTTATAAACAAACAAGAAGTCATCAAAACTAAGGCTGCTCTTGTTTTAAAATTCGTAAACTGTATAGTAGATATATACACATCAAGTCCCTTTTTCTTTACTTGCCTTCCAGGAGCCTAAAAGCGCTCTTTCCAAAAGTCCCTGGTGAGTGTGTGTGAGTGCGAGCGCATTGGTATGTGGCAGTGGTGTGACACTGAGTGTAGGGGAGACCGACATAGCACCTGGCACTGTCATACAAGTTCTGCACAGTGATAGTCAAACAAATTGCTGGTTTTACTTTGTCAATGCAAGAGAAACACACAGGCAAAAAAATAAAGAAGGTTTCTATACAAAGTGTAACAAACTTCTTCCTCCCCTCCCCAGTTCACATTCTGGTTCATTTGAATTATTTGCCTGTTGTAGTGTTGCGGTATCCCTTCCGATTTATCGTTCCAAGGAAAGACCGTTAAAATGTAGTGATCCCAGTTGGTCCCTTTGTCTACACAAGTCTCTTCAAATGTCATTTGCCGGATTTTTATGTCTATGGGTTCCACTTTGGGAACCGGAGATCTGAGAAGAACAGAGGTGGACAAGCCCGAAAGAAGGGAGGCATGATGGGAACTTTAGTTTTCAAAGTGTCTCAAAGTAGTTTCAATAATAAAAAGAACCAACAAAAATGTGGGGCCAACTTGTACTGTGCCCCCACCCTCCCCTAAGGCAAATAGGGGTGGTTGGGTGGGCTTTGATAGGTGTGTGTGTGTGTGTGTGTGTATGTACGTCCACCAATCCCTCTCAAGTCTCTGTTTTTCTCAGCATTCCGGCTCTTCAGATTTGATAACGACAGTGCCGACCTCCCCGCCTGCAGCTTCTGATTGGGTGACGAGTGGCGTGACCTCAGTGGCGTCCTGGTTCACTCTGTCCGCCCCTGTCTGGTTGGGCCCGGATAGGACCGGTATCACCTGGACCGCTGCCTGCTCCGCCCCAGTCCTCCCTCCCCCTCCTGCCACCGCCTCCCTGCTCTTGATGATGCTGCTGACAATGCGGGGCGCCACCACCGCCACCGTGGGATTGGCCGTGGTCATGGTAACCACCGGAGTCCCGCCTGCCTGCGACACCACCAGCTGATGGTGAAGCTGCTGATGATGATGTGGATGCGTCTGCTGGGCGGGCACCGCCAGCCTCATCACCTGGGTACCGGGCGCCATGGAGACAGGGGTCAGGGCACGGACAGTGAGGGGGCCCCCCAGGAGACTGATGCCCTGGGAGGAAGCCCCGAAGCCAGACTTGGTCTGGAGCTGGCACTGAGCCAGCTGGTGGGCGGGGATGGTAATGATCTTGGCTAGCTGGACGGTGATCTTGTCTCCATTCTCCGCCGTGGCAGGGACCATGGTGGGGATGGTCTGGATCATGACCTGGAGGGGGGGGGGGTCAAACACGTCACTTCCTGTTTGGCAATCTGACTGAATGGCACCACACTGTGGTGGCTCAGTGTTGAGAACCTCAAGTGCACAGTGGCCATTGTTTACCTTCTGCTGGGTGTTGGCGTTGCCCGTCTGCGAGGCGTTGGTGAGGAGGGTGTGGCCCGACGCCACCGTAGTCCCTTGAGCCTGCTGCACAGCAACTGTGGAGATTTTCTGGCCCATCGACGTCGTCATGACCACCGGCACCTGCATGGCGACCCGAACCGTCCTAAAAACGAGGGAGGGGGAGGGGTCAGTGACGAGGGGTCTGACCTGTTTACAAGTCAACAGTGAGCCTACTAACTGGCACACACATCTATTGTTTTTGTTTAAAGATACATTATGTTCTTTGCATCATAACTTTCTCTTAAAACCATCAAACCAATCATAAACAACTATACTTGGATATTAGTAGAGACAAAGATGAAATGTTGTTAATAGTTTTCTTTATCACTATAGAGCATTTATAGGAAACAACCAAACCAAAGTGACATGATATCTTAGTAAATGCCCAGTGAGGGGCATGAGGCAGTGGCAGGCTGGTACCTGGGTCCGGCTGCAGTGGGGATGATGGTTGTGTGAGAATGTTGCGTCTGGCTCCCGTCTGTCGCCGCAGACACCGTCATTATCCGCTGGACTCCCGCCGCCAAGGCCCCTCCCCCCACCAGCGACGCCTTGCTACCCTTGACGACGGGGGAGTGCACCACAGCCCTGGCCCCGCCCCGCAGGATGTTGGGTGTCTTGGAAAGCTCGACGGCGCTGAGCAGCGTTTCGGACGGGGGCGGGACCCTCTCGTAAGAGGCACACTCCTGGCCATTGAGATCATCGGAGTCTGCCTTGTCATCGTCGATGATCACAATGTTCTTGGGCATCTCCTTGAACTGGTACACCAGACGTTGACCTTCGACCTTGGCTAGGATGCCTCTCTGGTAGTAGTATCTGGATGGGAGAAGGGGGATGAGGGTGGGGTGGAGGAGGTGGTAGACTGATGAGTCACAAGTCCCATGTTCAAAGTGAGTTTTCAAAACGGGCGTAGAAAAGCCACCCAAGCGCACACTCCTCACCTGAGCGCCCGGCCCATGGTCTCGTAGTTCATGTCAGGCTTGTTCTTGTGCTTCCCCCACAGCTTGGACACAGCCTTGGAGTCCACCAGCTTGAAGATGCCCTTCTCCCTCTGGGTCCACTTGATGTACCTGGGACACGTGTTCTTGTCCTGGAGCAAGTCCAGCAGGAACTCCCACAGGTAGGTGGTGCTGCCCGCTGGGACACAAACACACAGGTTCACCTTCTATGCTAATTTTCATGACTGATGCTGTTGCTTGATACAAAATCAGTCATCAGGACCAAGAGATGGCTGTTAAAATACATTTCTGTTGGGATGCCAACGGATACAAAAGATAGCAAGGGTGTGTGTGGTTGTGTGTTCCACCTTTCCCCTCTCTGGGTTTCTTCTTAATGCCGAGGTCAGGTGATCCGTTGGGTATGGCTGCATGGTGAGTCTTGGGTTTCCGCCCGGCTACAGAGACAGATGACCAATAAAGTTATTCAACCAGAATCGGATCAACGTCCAACCCCTCCTTGCTGTGTTGGCAGAAAGTAAACAAACTCATACAATTATGTCTAGTACGACACATAAAGGCATTGCACCAACTTAGGATATGGTTTTTAGTCTTCTATACAGAAATGTGGTCTCTTATAGGATGAGGTCCTGCCTCTCTGACTACCACAGGGAATGGGAGTGTTCATTGGTTGGTTAGAGCTACATGATGGTCTGTTGTGTGGGCTGACCTTTCTTCCTCTTGACAGGCTCGTGGTCAGGCTCCGGCTCCAGGTCGGGCTCCTCGATGAGGGTGACCTCCATGGGGCAGTCATCCTCGCAGTCCTCCGTTGACACCTCCACCACGGTCTCAGTCATGGCGTCGGGCCGCATGGCGGCGTGCAGGAAGTCCGGTGTGGCCACGCATGCCGGCACAAACACATCTGGGGATGGGCAGAGGTGAGGGGGGTCGGTAGGCAGGATTTAAATGTGGTAAATCCTTTAAAAGCTATTAAAACGGCTGCATGGGCGGTGTTCCTGTGTGTGGGTGTGTGGGGGGGGGTCCTACCTGGACTGCGGTCCCCCCGCAGGCTGGAAGGTGAGTCCATATGCAGCAGGGCCTCTGCTGCCTCGATGGTCTTGTCTGAGCAGTGGATGCTGCTGCCATGGACAGACGCTTCCACTGAAATACACACAAACACACGTTAGAACCCGTGCACCGGAAGGGGGGCACACACTCATAAAGGTAACAAAAACCATATTAGCAATGTTGTACACAACAATAACCTGCGACAGTGACGGACACATTACGAACACAGATTGCTCAAATTTGCTTGAGACTTCTCGTAAAAAAAAAAACAATCTTCAATTTCAATTTACATCACAGAGAAACCTCTCAATGGTGCCCCCTAGTGACCTAAAATACAATTGTACCTCTAGACTGATTTAGGATCAGCTCAATTTTGCCCAGTCCTGTCAGCCACTGTGACCTGCACAGCCAGACTGACGCTGAGACAGCAGACAGGCATCATGTTACCAGCCGGTCTGTCCTCTGATAGGTCCGTCCTCTGACCCCAATTGCTGGAAACAGCCTTCTTAGACATATCTTTTTCTACCTAGTACCTGTCACTTAACTGTTAGGAGCTGAAAGGTAGTGTGTGTGTGTCGGGGGGGGGGGGGAGATCCTTCCAGACTACTATGTAGGCTAGGAAAGGAGGTGGGAAAAATGAGAGAGTGGGCCAGAGACAGCTCATCCAGCAGACTGAAGACTGGAACCCAGAGCACCTGTTGCTGTTGTCAATCACAGGGGGAAATGGGAGAAGAAGTGGGGGCAATATCACTTTACTTTCTACCCTGTCCTTGTTTGGATATCTGAAGGGAACAGAGGAGCTATCTTTATACTGTCTCAGTCATTCAGCCCTACACACACACACAAACACAACATAGGAATACTCAGAGCAGCTATTCCATAGGCTGGACTGCCCTTGAAACCAGGCAGATCTGCAGAGATATTTCCACCATCGATTATGGTACTGGTGGGTTATGGTACTTTGAGTGATGTTTGTTTGGTTATGTACTACATGCATAAATATGCATAAAATGAGGAACTAGTCTGAACACCACAGACAAATAAACAATGTAGTAAAAAAATAAAAAAAAATAAACGTTAACTGATACACGTGTGCATATCCGTAGACATTGTCATAATTCATCATGCTTCGTCTAAAAAAATAGAAAGCTGGTACTAGTTTAACGAGCCGAGAATAGCCAGCTTGGACAAAAAGTAGTGCTGTCCCCTATGACTTCCGTGTTTACACTCTTCTCAGCCTTTCCCTCCAGTTCTCTTCAAAGACGCACTCAAATCCACTTGTCACTCAATACCCGCCCCGTGCACCATTGGCTACCTCATCGCTTAAGACCCACCCCTCTTAAACAGCTTATTGGACGAAGGAAGTACTTCGAATGACTCGCGAAATCCGTTGGACTAATGGTGCTGTCAATCATAGCGACGACCGCCTTGATGTATAACAATGCTTCCGCCATCAACTAAAACAAAATACTTAAAACAAAAAATAACAATTCCCCACAGAAATAACCTTTCAATCACTTACTACATGCAAACAATATGTATAAACTTGAACGCTAGATGGTAAATCCAAAAGCTATGACCGGGACCTCTGCTGAAGCCACAAACTGCACGGGCCACGACAATCCCTCGTTTGGACAACGGGACCATTTTTGACAATGAAATTTTTAGATGGAATAGAATAAAACAAAAGCATAAAATGACAGAATTAACATATTGACCATTTCCCCAAACACGTAACCTCATGCTATGGTTAGAACGCTATGTAGCTTAGGAAAACTGTTGGTGGAACGTTATTCAATATGACAAAAAAAAAAAAAAGATTTCCATTTGCAGCGGACATAAGATCACAAAAGTGAAAACAGTGAAATCAAATACATGGGCACTGAATCTTAATTCAGTGGCCATTAACATTTTGATGAGAAATATTACAGATGTGTGGATAAAAATAAATAAATCTACATGCCCTTCCGACTCAGACAGCGTGGCAAAGACGTAGGAAAGACAACATCTTCCACACTTCCTGGTTTCTCAGCAGCTAGCTGTGAACCGTTATTCCGACAAATATCGAAGGCGTTATAGTGCATGCCGGTGTGCAACAGACATTGTGTGCAGACTACAGTCCAAGCTTGCAGAAAGACAGAATGAACAATACTTTTTTGCAATTTAAGACGTGATGAAGAAATTCGGGAGAACGCCATGCATGTTGCTAGCCAAGGTGATTACTTCCTGATCTGCCCTCCATTACTTCACACAACTACTTAACGGATAAGAGCGCAGGGTTCGCCATAAACATAGGCAAGACACGTTACTAATCGCAAACTTGATGAGTTTGAAAGTTATTTCGTTACGTTACCTGCTCTGATGAGCAGATCGAGTTGGTTTGCGGGCCCCCCCTCATGCAGTGAAGTCGCCATGTTCTTCCCTTGCTGCAGATTCACATTGACTTAACAGAAATGCATTGGCAGCCACTATCTCAGATCACT
The DNA here is from genome assembly GCF_021917145.1 of Hypomesus transpacificus. Lineage (NCBI taxonomy): Eukaryota > Metazoa > Chordata > Actinopteri > Osmeriformes > Osmeridae > Hypomesus > Hypomesus transpacificus. Next base: position 20,926 of record NC_061081.1, read on the forward strand.
CCGCCGTCACAGGAAATCTCCTCAAATTCAGCTAAACGCATAACAGCCACACTGCGGTGGAGAGATATCCTTCCGCGGCTAACACAGGAAATCCTCCGCCTCTTGCGTAGACTAGACGTCAACAGGAAGAAAGCGACTACATTCAAACATGACGATTCTTACATTATAATTTCCCATAATTTACACTACGTTCAATAATAGACAATAAGGATTTAAAAAAAAGAAAAACTTCATGTCGGCTTCTTGATTCGTAAAATATGAGTAATCATAGTTTGTTTTCCTTCAAGCTTTTCATACACTGGTATATCTAGTTTCGGAGAGGAGTGCTATACTTACATAATTTGAAACTTTATAAATTTAATTTCAAAATGTATTTTACGCTTTGATGTTAATAGACTTCTACTTATTTCTTATTACAAGATTTGTTTAGGTAACTCAATACTGATAGACAAGCAAGCAAGGCGTTGACTAGATGTCGATATGTCTAAGTGTCAGTCTTATACAAATATTACTTGTGTGCAAAACTGGTTATTGTGCTTTTATTTATGTTGCGTGTGGATGTTCACACTGGCACTTACGCAATACATAGACAAGTATATTATCGAGCATGATTCTGACTAACATTTATTTTATGTTTTACTACCAGGGAAAACCACAAGATGGCAGTGTCTACAGTGTGGCTGAATATGTGGTAAAAGTTATTGTGGTCATACGTGAGTGACCTCCAGTTTTGCACATCTTCAACCTATCAGGTATATCCTACTGCTGTAGATAACAAAATAAAGTACCAACACTTTGCCATAGAAATTGGATTCAGACTGGGTGTATCTCACACCAGTAGTGTGTGTGCATGAGCGTGCATGTGCAAACATCCAGCTTCCTCTCACCTGTCTCCACTGTCTCAGTCTCCACCTCTTGCTCGTCCCCCACGTCATGCATCAGGTAAGTCCCGTCATCGTACACCAGTACCTGGGCTGAGAAGCACTGCTCCAACTCCTGCCCCAGCCCCGCGCCTGGAACCTCCTCTACAATCACTGCCTGGTACTCCCCTTCCACCTCCTCCTCCTCTCCAGCCCCTGCTTCCACCTCCTCCTCGTAGGCCTCCCCCTCTACCTCGCCCTCTGCCTCGCCCTCCATCTCCACCTCAACTTCACACTGGCCCTCCTCCTTGAAAAAGAAGGGATGGATGGAGGAGAAAGAGTGTGTCACAATATGAAAACGGCCATTGGACAGAGATGGTTAGCAAATAAACAGGGTAAACAAATATGTCCAAAAGAAAAAAAGATGCAGCATAGAGAAACACCACCAATCATGTTCCTTTTGTTGATTTCAAATTGTAATACAAAATCTATCGTGAGTGAGCATGAGTACCCCCTATATATCTAACAATGTATCTCATTGAAAAATGTCATAAACTTCAGAGACAAGGGACAAGGTGTGTGTGCACATGTGCCTCACCTGTTGAGGGTCTTCCACTGCGGTGACATACTCCACCACCGCCCCTCCGCTGTCGACGAGCACCACCGAGGTCATGATGCATGCCCGTCCAGCCCTGGCTCAACGCCTGCCCCTCGCACTGGACCCTCTGTGTGGCTGCGCCCGGAAATACGCCCAGCCAACACCGGATCTCTGAAACAAACAGAGGGATATGAGTTCCTTTGATAAATACACAAAGTGAAAGATTTAGAGACTAATTTGGTTTTGTAGCCACAACCTGGACGATCAACAACCTTGCAATCCCTATGCTCTCATCTGAGGGCCCAATCAGAATGCAGTCCCAGGCTTCTGTGAGGCCTCCTACCTCCCCCTTCCCATCTCGTCTCTCTTGGCTACCCAACACAGGAAGTGCCTGTCCACTGAGTCAGGAATCAAAACTAAAACAGGAAGTTAGCTCAGTTACCTCCCTCTTGGTGTAGAGGATGGCTCAGAGTGGGGGCTGTGGGGGGGGGGGGGGGGGGCACCATGGCAACCATTGCCATTAGCTACAGCGAGATCCTTCATTTCCTGCTCCGTAGAGCTCCGACAAGGGACGATCAGGCAGACAGGGAGAGTACAAATCGCTCACACAAACACTTTGGTGAAAAGCACGGCAGGAAACTCACTGAAATGGAACCATCATCAGCTCTTTCATCTTGTCTGGATCCCAACAGCACTCCCAGGAAAAGAGAAGGAGAGCACCATTTGTCCTCCAGTCACAGCTGTTGAGCTGCCTCTCCTCTGTCACGGTCACCAAACTCAGCCATCTATAATAGATAGGCCAGGCTGGTGTGACGTTCCCTGAGACTGACCCGGGATCTGTTCTAATGGAACCTCCTTCATTCATCAATTATTCATCAGCACACAGCTGTGACAGATCTGGAAACTGGCTCAGTCTGGAACAACCATGCACACTGTTGCTCTGGTTCCGTGTGTGTGTGTGTGTGTGTGCATGAGAAAAAGAGTGTATACTTGCAGTCGCAAGGCCTTGAAGATTGCATTGTCTGCAGGTTTCAATTCCATTGGCACTAAGATGATAACCAGACGGGACCTTCATTAAAATGATGCTGTCGGAAAAGCGGATACCAGCTCTCTGTTGATCTCTCTCTTTCCCACACTGTGCCTGGCTGTCTTTCCCGCTCTCTTCCTCGCCCAAACTCTATGGCTGCTTGTCTGTTTCTCTGCATACATTTTTTGTAGTCCACACCAAAACTACCCTGCGCCCCAAAATAGAAATAGCTAAATTGTTAGTCTTAAAAGGGAGTTAATCTTTAAGCCATCTCTTTTTCTTTCCAATACAGATACACTCCTTTAAATACTGAGTCATTCCTTGGACAAAACGAGGTTGGAGACACTATCCCACTTTAGAGACGGCCCACCCCTCCTTCACGCTCTGAAACGAGCCCAAAGGGCTTGACGAGCAAGTCTGCCAAACTAGACTTTCCACCACCAAACGGGTCCTACCAGACCTATAGGCCGGGGGCCAAGACAACAGCTCCATGACGCTGCCCATACAATCCCTTTGAAGGTTTTACAACCAGGGAATTACATTTTTAAAACGCCAAAGAGCAAGACTTGTGACACTGACAAGGTTTGCCACATCATCTTGACTTGCTAATAGCAGGGGGAAGAAAAAAACCTTAATCTAGGCTAGTAAAACCTTGACGTTATGAATCATTGATGACGCCAGTTAGCGGTGTAGCATTAACTTGCAAAACTGTCCATAAACATAGAATGCAGGGAGGTCAGTAGGACCGAAACAAACCAACCACATACAGCAAGTTGGGTAACTTACCTTGAAGGAAAATACAGACCATGATTCTATTACAGCAGTTAAGGGCTGCGATATTGAAAAGTAATTCTGCGTGCTAGGTGTCACCCAGTCTTATGACTGGTTGAATTCTTGCTGGGTCATCCTGACCACTCTGATACAGAACTCCACCATTCCAGGGAATAGGAAAAAGTGTGTCCTGCTGTACGAGAGGATCATATGATATTCATGCTCAAATAGAGGGAAGGAGGGGGGGAGAGAGGATGGGAGAAATGTGGTCTAGCCAAAATGGATATTCTTCCACATTTCTCCCACCGGCCACATCTCCTCTTCAAATCTCTCATCGGCTGGCTTTGCATCCATCCATCCCTCCATCTCTCTTTTTCTCTGGCTCCTCTGGTTGCTCCATGCGGTAGAAAGAGCTTCTCAGGGCGACTCAGCACTTAGAACGAGCCCTGCCCCCAGATCACATGATGAGGGTGGAACACACACACACACAGTGTCACATGATCTAGCAACAACTGAGCTTTTGTTCAGACGGTTGCAAACGATACAACGCCCTGCCTTGTGCCGTGTCCTGTCATCTCCCTGAAGCTCACACACACACACACGCAGATGACTGAAGTCATACACAACACAAAGTGTAGGGCCTAGAAAACGACAGGTACTTTATGAACGTCCACATGCGAGTTAAAAATACACCCAGACATTTGCAATCATTTCAGTTTACACAACACGATAAACTCTTTCAAAGATTGTGGAATATTGCTAAATAGTGACTGATAAACTATGACACACAGACCTATGCAACTATAATGCTATTATAAAGGCCTCACCTTTCCCTGACTCTGTCCTGCCATGAACTCTCTACCTGAACAACAACAGTGATCTTATCTGACTGTGAGCAGAGTGAGACACATACACTGGGTCTCTATTTCTCCCTATCTCTAGCCTATTCCAGCACTGACCCCCCCCCCCCCCCCCCCCCCCCCCCCCCCCCCCCCCCCCCCCACCCCTTAGAAACACCAATAGATTTAGTGTGATTTTATATCTTCATTTGAAGCCACACCTCACGGCTGAATTCAAAGGATGACCTTAACATTATTTTTTAGAAAAGACAAAAACCATTCCTCAACAAGTTAACTTTTCGCACAAATACCCTAGTATAAGACTGAGGGAACTGCCATTGCTGTGACATTTGTGTAAATGATTTAATGTTCTCTTGAAAACCGCCTGGTGTATCAAAACGAGAAGTCTTAATGTCTCATCTTACGCCCAAGTGTGTGTGTGTGTGTGTGTGTGTATGGGAGAGACCTCTCCACACTTTGTAAACAGCAGTTACGTTGTTCGACAAGTAAACCCAACACTGTTGCTTTCATAGCCCCATCCCCATGTTACCAAAGTAACCATCAGTCCTGCCACTGATCTCAGCCGGCTCATTGGTCAAACAATAACGTTAACTAAACATTTATGCACAGACCAGCCAGCCTATAGCAAACATTACACAATGCATTCAGAATTTCACCACAGTAGGAAAGATAAGAGGGTTGGACTAATAGATGCTTAATGTAAGTTAGCCTACCCATGTGGCTTTGATTTCCATTCAAAATATAATTGGGCTTTTTGAGTTTATTGTACATGTTCTTCCCTCATTCTTAGTACAAAGTATAAAAATATATAGATAAAAAATGTATAAACGACAATACTGCAGTAGGATATAAATAATATTCCAAGAGATATAAAATCGACAAATATAGGTGCAACTGAAGTTAAAATCGTTGTTTAATTGACTTACAGTTTATTTTGGTAAAGAGTATAAAGACTAAACAAGTATGCTCGATCGCAAACCTGAAACTTAACACACACATGCAAACATCTGTGAAAATATCTGGCACCAAGCACATTTTTGATGTTGGCTTTAGGTACTCTCTTAACAGAACACATGTTATATTTCCTCAAATATGGATATGAAACTTAAAGTAACATTAGCCAAGAAAGTTATTTTCAACATTGTCGTCGATAGAGGCTAATGTAACGTAATGTCCATGCCAACAACAACCACAACTTGGAAAAAAGCTAGCTAGCACTAGCTATCTCAGTTTGGGGATAGCTATCGCTATATAGCTTGGTTAAAGGTCTAGCAGTTTGCTAGAAGAACAGTTCCAGTTGGCTTCGAGTTTGTTTACATTCCTTTCTAATAAACGTGTTTACGAGTTCATAGTACAGCAGACGGGCAATTGTTAGTGGTTAGCTAGCTAGCCACTTAGTTAGCTGAGCTGGCTTGTAGTACCACACGTCATTAAACAAACTGCCCTTCCAAAAAGTCTGGCAAGGCAACTAACTTGTGCATGTCTTGCTTTTGTGTAAAAAAAAAAAGACAGAACTGAGACAGTTTGTATTTAAACACAAGCTCGCAAAAGTCATTTTGCTATGGAAAAACTAAAGCCAGGGCTTAGGCTTAAGAGATACATTCCAGGCAGTGACAGCAAAAGGCATGCCTAGTTTATTACTGTTCCCAATTACAATTAAAACAATCTTATATGTAGCTGGCTAGTTGGCTACACTGGCAAGCTGCAGCAGAAAACATGATCTGACAGACAGGACAGAGTCAACCTGCTTACCTGGCTTAAAATGCTTCTTCAGACCAATATTAAGTGGTTTGATGATGCGGCGCCTTATTAATGCGTCTTGTAGCTGTATTGAAAGCAAACGTTATCTGGCTACCTACGCCTAGGCTAACTTACTGTAGCTAGCTAGTTACTGGTGTCCAGTGGCAGTGGGTCTAGAGTTGACACCCCGTAGTAACCTAGTAGCTTGCTAGTTTCAGCTAGCTAACGAATGCGGAGTGGAGGATGAGAATCAACATGCCTCCGTTGCTGTAATTACCCTATCCGGTACATTTGCTTTTCAATAAAATAAGAAACACAATACATTGTTGTTCCAAACAGTAAACAAAGCCATTTTTCATGGAGGCTAGTGCTTGTAGATGAGAAGATCCAGGTCAAAATCACGCACCCTGCCAGTGCCAGCGACTGACACACACATCGTGACGTCAAGCTGAACGGCCACTGCCCCCCTCCGTTTCCAGAAATAACAACACACAATACTTACGACCATCCAACAATAAGATTTTTTTCAATTAATTCCCTCTATAAGTTTCACAGCAATGGCATTTGCAACATGCTGGCTTTATGGAATTAATGTGTACCTGGCATTTGAGACATGAGTGTATTGTCCCACAGCATTGTTAAATTTTATGGTTATCTTTGAGCTTATAAACTTAAATAAGATGGGTTTACTTACCATTTGTCTAGGAGTAGGAATAACTCTTACATGCAATACATAGAATTAGATGTAGGCCAAAAACAAAGTATGTAGCACCATCTTCTGGTTAAATCAATGTCATATTTGTTACAGAAACAATTGCCCACTGTTTAAATATTTATTCCACGTGTCTGAACAAGAACATTGAAATATTGACTCACCCTGCAGGTGATTCAATGTGAGGTCAAGACATCTTCCTGTGATTCATTCAACAGTCAGGATTAGTGTAAAATAACATGATACACAAAATGTGTTATTTAAATGCATATTTACAGTTGTTTTTATTTATCTGTACAACATTCTATTGTGTGGCAAAAAAACTAACAAAAAAACAAACACAAGTATCCTAACATACTCAATACTACTTTATATTTATATAATATTAAATATTACACTCTAATGTTTAGGGTCCTTAGGAGACAATTGATTTACATTTGTAGTTTTTATTGTTTTCATAAAGGTTAGCAGAGTATCGGACAGTTAGCAAACACCATTGCTTCATGAAAACCATAATAGCCATTAAGGAACTGACATCTCTTTTTACTTGTGGTATGCAATCTATCAGACAACTTGAAATAGGCTACTTTCAACAGTAAAGTGATTAACTTTCAATACATTCAATTGGTCATGTAAATAACTTTTAATACATTCAACTGGTCATGTGAATAAATTGTAATACAATCAACTGGTCATGTGAATACATTTTAATACAATCAACTGGCCACATGGATAACTGAATACAATCAACTGGTCATGTTTATAAATATAAATATGTTCAATGAGTTTAGCAATGGCGGCACCTTGAGTTACTAAGTATTAATTGGAACTAAAGTCTAACTTTTAAACAAATCCTAAACAAAGTGCCTATTCAAACCTTAGAAAAGTGCTAGAGTATTAGCAGACAAAAAGGAATATAAGGTTTATTTGAGCTATGGTTGACCAGGGTCACATTAGTGTTGCTGACATTGGAACAGAGTGGAAGAACAAATCATAGCTCATTCTAACTCTGCGCTGTATGACTCTCCTGTTTCTGATTGACAGCTGGTGAAAGTTCCGGAAGGCACGTCTCTGTTCATCTCACGACTGGACTGAGATCACGGCCAGGTTCTCAATGGCTGAGGAGAACAACAAATTGACAGGTTTGTTCAGAGGAAACTTCAATCAGCGCACTCTACTAGACTTACTCATAAACTATGATGCCTAGTGTGTCGAGTGCTGTTCATAGAATTAGAATTAATTGAACGGACATTGCACCAAAATCCCAACCCAAATATTTTTTCTTCATAACAAATGTAAAATATGTAAAATATAATGTCTATACAAGAATCAATAAATGAGTCCACTTTGAAGAAATTATTGAATGTATCAAAGCTCTGATGCTACCGAATTCTGTTATGGGTTATTAGCTGTAATCGTTGCTGTATCCCATTCCAGAATTAGAGGAAGATGTCCGTTCTGCAGATTCAAATTCTATGTCTTTTTGTCTATTTACCTTTTGCAACTGTACTATTACATCACAGAGCAGCCTCTTTTTATTGGATTGGCCATCTCCTGTGATGCTGTGGGCATAGGCAGAAATTAAATGGCCTGTTTTTACTAACTTTATACGTCAATTAGATTTTTATTTTTTTGTGGTTTTGGTCATGTTTTTCTAAGCTTCCATGAGCCTTCTGAATTAGGTGGTAAGTTGACAGGCTCACAGTATTCAATAAAAAAAATATATTTATAAATAAAGCATCTTTTAGCGCCAAGCGCACACTAAAGTATTATTGTACAACATTGAATAATGCCTGTCAGTTCCCACTGGTCAGAAGTAAAACGGAGGGTCTTTTTGACTTTCTAGGCCAATAGCAGCAAAGTAATAGACTAGCGTGAGCTATGGCATATTTTACCTAGCCCTGCCATGGGTGTTCCCTCCTCCTTGGCTTCCTCGGCCATCTCCACGGCGCCCTCGGAGGTGCTCTCCTCGAGCAAGGTCTCCACTGCCTCCTCCTCCACCTGGACATCCGCCTCCTGGACTTCTGTGCCTTGCACAGCTTCCTCCTCCACACCAGGTGGCACCACCTCCGCCTCCACAACCAGGGGTTCCGCCGCCTCCGAGGCCGGGCCAGTGCTGTGGCAGGAGTGGCAGTGCTCTACAGCTGAGATCTCCGGAGCTAGCTCAGCTTCCTCTACTGTCGCTCCCGGCAGGACCTCCAGGGCGGCACTGACCGAGGCTGCTGCAAGGTGGGCCGCCGCTATGATGAGGGCTTCTTCCTCGGATATGACCTCGGCCCCCTCAGCCGCCTCTGCCACCTCCAGGGCTGGTTCTGCAGACTCCTCCACAGCTGACGCAGCTTCAGTTGGCTCTTCAACCCCTGTGGCCTCCTCCACTGCAACAACCTCAAGAGCTGGTGCGTCAAGAGCTGGTGCCTCAACCGCTGGTTCCTCAGCCTCTCCCACCTCTTCTACTAAAGGAGCGGAGGCTGGAGCCTCCTCAGGGAGGGTGATAGCTTTCTCCTCTGCCTCATCATCGGCAGCAGAAACACCCGCTGCAGGGGTCTCCACCTCCACAACCAGAACTACTTCCTGCGGTTCAGAGGTCACTTCCGCCTCCGCTTCTTCTGCACCTGCGACATCAAGAACAGCCTCTTCAGGCCTGGGCTCCTCCATCTCCCCAACAGCGGACGCCTCGACCGTCGCTTCCTTTTCAGCCACCACCACGTCTTCCTTGACTGGCTCTAGAACTTCCAAGGTTTCCGGAACATCCAGGGCCTTCTCCTCCAGGTGTCGCACGGCGCCAGCAATCCTCGTCTCCCCAACGGATGCCGCTGCGATTTCCACTGTGGAGTTGGTCAGGATCTTCACAGCCGTTAGGATGTCAGAGACCGTCCCTGGGACCAAGGAAGAGGACGTGGTGAGGTTAGCGGTAGTGGAGTCAGTAGCACAAAGACTAAATTTCGAATTCCCCGTTTTATATATTATTTATATATACATTACACTACTCAACATAACATTGGCCTTTGTCATGCTTGTTTTTTTTGTGGTGGTCACAGTGGCAACATTATCAACAGGGATTTCATGTTTCACCTCTGCAGTAGAGTAAGCGATAATGTTCTAGTATGGATGGGTACCTACACAGCACGGTCACAGAACATCCACATGGCACTCACCTCGCCCGCCTCTCCACCATGGGGGTGGCACATGGGACGTCTCTGGGGCTCTACAGGGGACTGCCAAGCCATTTAATGCTCCATCTTACTTTATACATTATATAACATCAACATGACATCCACTTAACACAAGAGGGCATTAGTACGAAATGGCATCAGTGTAAGCATTCATCCTTCAGACCAGCAGGAGGAGCAGCAAGGCTGGGGCTTTTGGCAAAACTGTTGACCATACTGGCTCTAGTCTTTCCTCCTATGGAAGGAACGTTTTATTTGCTATTCCATCCCTTGCATGAGAGCTACCTGTGGCCAATATATGGTTTAAAAGATGTCCACAAGGCAAATATGTCAATATAATTGTTGTGCAATAAAGAAGGATATGAAACCATCTCTCCAGTGAGAGGAAAGTGTGGTTACAGGAACTGGAATTAGTTGAAGTTCCAAGGACCCGTTTAACAGGTTCAGACCTGTCAAACCCACATGCTGTGGACAGCACTTAGTGCCGTCACTTTTAAATAGACTACGGTAGTGTATTTCAGGACTAATGAAGAAAAAGATACCAATTGTAATGATATTCTCCCCAACCATAAACATGTCCCCAATATATATATATATATATATATATATATAGGTTACATACTTCACTATATATATATAACATAGTAGTAGGAGTATAACAGGGAATGTCTGTCATCCATAGGCGCATAAACAAGGCAGCCATCAGCTGTATCAACACCACAGGAAGGGGGATAGCGGATCAGCAAGGTGTCTAAGGCAACAAAATACAATCCTAAACTAGGAGCATTGTAGCAGCGTGGGTGGGTGTGGACTGGATATGCTGAAAGGAACAAGGTGTCTTCTGAACTGGTAAACTGGTGTGGTTGTAAATGTTTAACAAAAAAATGCTTTTACAAAATGCCAACATTAAGAAATTGATTTGAAGATGGCGGGCTGTAGAACATTGTGCCCTAAAAGGAGCATACCCCAAGGTAATGAAGAAAAATCTGTTACATCATAAAAAGCAATATTACGTGCATTGTATATGCATGCAGTAAAAAATGCAATTGAGGACGAGATGTCATGACAACGTCTTTATTGAATGACTTTAGTCAGCAAAACATTCTCTAGATTAACACGATGGCGCATAACTTGGTCATGGCGACAATATACCAGACAGTAAAAAATGTCCAATGTTGGTAGAGAAAACAGACGTGTTTGGGGGAGGCTCATGAGTTTCCTAGATCTTTCCTTTCACAGAAAGATAACAAGAAAAAAAAAATGAAGAAAATGGCTTAGATTCTAGAGGTTGGAGACAGAAGTGTGAGGTGATTGAAACCCACCTGGCGAGGCACAAAGAAGTGTGTCACTTGTTACAGTGTCACACGTGCCTGACGTGTGTGTGTGTGTGTGTGTGTGTGTGTGTGTGTGTGTGTGTGTGTGTGTGTGTGTGTGAAGCGCCTTGGTTACAGGAGGGCCTGAGTGCAGTGTACGAGTTGTGGACTGATTCGCAGTTACACGTATAAGCACTCCACAAGAGGCAGGTAGTGGATAAAGTAAAGTAAAAAAATAAAATCAATGATAATCCCTAAAGTCAGGTGAAGTAAACTGAAGGGAGACTGGCATCAGTTCTGTAAACTGCTGGTAAGGTTTGACGGTTTTACTGGAAGTCATTTCACCCCAAGCACTGATCCAAGATCAGCTTATTTCAACAATTACTAAAAGGGCTCAGCTTGGCATTAGGGTAGGGGAAACCAATCTTAAGTCTGTGCTTGGGTGAGTGAGTGACTTATCCCTGGAGTAGAAGTACAGAATGTGACAAAGAAGGATCTGACAGGGACATTACATACAGCACCAGGAAGTACACCCGGGAGCCAGACAATAGTTTTATACGGTTCCATTTACAAAAAAAGGTTGCGCTTGGCTCCCATTGGATATCCACTACTCCCTAAATAATTGAGCTGTATGATATCTCCGTCAAAACCTTGTTCATCTCATTCTAGAAAGGTGTGAGAGCAGCACTGTGGGGGAGAGGAAGAGAAGGCTGAGGAGGAGGGAGAGGCTCAGGAGCAAGAGCTAACAGGTGTTTTGGTCACATTTCACAATAAAATGCAGCAGAATTAGCAAGCCGTTTCATTCCCTTATTTTATGAAATCCAATGGATACACTTATTTTTGCATAAAAACCTTCACCGGCTTCGTGTTTTCAGGTGGCTGGAGTTCCCGGCACTTTTATCTGAATTGCCATTACGAATCAAAATGAGTGCAAACTGATTTAAAATGGCATGAAATCCTGCAGCCCGATTAGTGTAAGAAGGCATGTTCCCCCCTTTGAACCATTCAGTCAAAGTAAAGGAAATCAGGGTGCCATTTTGTCTCCTGGGTTTTAAGGGGCACTTAATCTTTACAGCTGTTACTCAGTGACTCAGGACAACTGTACTGTATACATTCAAAACTCCGTCAACTTCCACTCCCTAAAACCCTCATCTTTACACTCCTCCTAAAAAACTGTTTGTGAATGTGGTAAGTAGCCCAAACTGTTAAAAACGGCTCTAGATTTGCCCAGATAAGAATCAGCATAAACTAAAGTGTCCTCACAGAATAAAAGTCCACCTCTGCAGTTTATTGTCAGATGTTGTAGATTTGGGTCTGGGGATTGGGTAGAGCAGGGTGGGGTAAGGTAGGTAAGGGGGAGGGGACACCAAGACTAACCCAACCCCGTCCTCTAGGTTAACCTTTAACCTCTGACCCCACCCCCGTCTATGCTGCGACCTCAGCGGCGGGCGCCACCTCGGCCTCTGGGGCAGGGGCGGTCTCAGCAGGGGGGGCAACTTCCTCTACGACCGTACCCGCACTCTCCTCTGCAGGGGCCTCGGCGGGCGCCACAGCCTCCACGGCGACGGCTTCCACAACAATGGCCTCCACGGCAACAGGAGCTTCGACGACGGCCTCCACGGCAACGGGAGCTTCGACCACCGCCTCTGGTGCTGCCTCCTCCACCACCGCCTCAACGACAGGCTCGGCAACGGCCTCTACAACAGCCTCGACGACTGGCTCAGCCGCAACCTCTGCAACCACTTCGGCCGCCGGCGCTTCAGCTGCTGGGGTCTCTACGGCAACCGCTTCAACAACAGCCTCGGCAACAACCTCAGCAACGGGCTCTGGTGCAGCAGCAGTCTCCGCTACTGGTTCTTCTACAGCAGCAACAGCCTCTACGACCACCTCGGCAGCCGGGACCTCTACCGGAGCTGGCTCAGCAGGAGCTTCTACGGCCACGGCTACCGGTGCTGCTGGCACAAGAGGAAACGGAGAGAGTGAGGAGGAGGGGGGGGGGTCAGAGAGGATGCCCTGGAAGCTAGGACACATGCCAGCCAGAAGATTAGCATTAGCACTAATATAACTAGCCATCAGTGGGAGGAGAAGCCCAGGTCAGCACCATACCCAAAAGGTGAGAAGCATTATAAAAGGGACTTAGCGGAAAAGGTTTTAAAACTTCAAATGACATAGTGAGGATGAGATCAAAACAACCAGGTGGCAAAAATACATCTTCAGACAGAACACGGCCAAAGACTAGGTCCATGCCTCAGTTGACCTCCCATTTAGGCATGTACACAACTGGCACACCTCAACATGCAAATGAAATGAACAGTCAACACTGAGATTTATTTCTATTACATTCAATAATTGTTGTCCAAAGACCCACAACAAGCAACCCATCTGAGGTAGAATAGGGGGGTGATAGGAGGATGTTGGTCGATAGCTGGAAAGAGCCACAACAATTAAAAAGTGTTGACTTTGTTTATTAGAACGAGCTTGGATCATTTAACCATTCAAAGCGCTGTGGTCAGATGAGTGCAGGACATGGGTTACAAATGTCCTTATATACAATGAAGACAAGTTAAGTATGGTTTAGCAGAAAGTTTCCTTACAAGGCACAGCTTGTGGTCAACAAGTTGGTACACTTGAAAGACTATACCTGTCAATATCCTGACTAATTTAAGCCTTTTCCTGCATAGTTTCTCCTCACTGACCCCTGTCAGTCTGAACAAGTGAGACCTTTATCTATATGTGGACTGGAAGGCGCTCTACAACATGACCTCTGACCTCAGAGGGAGAGAAGCCCCTCCTACAAAAGCTCTGCATATCAGTGGGGAGAGATTCGGAGGACGGACAAAAGCAAGTTGAGTTGTGGTTTGGTGTGCATTCTATGGAGAGTTGAAGATAAGCTCAAAGTTCAGAGTACAGAACTTTTTTCTCCCCTTTTATGCACAAGCAAGGTTTAGCTTCCAGATATGCAGAACCCCTGTGGACTCAAATATGCATACATTACATAAGGGCTTTTATGTGTTGAGATGCTTTGTTATGGCTGTGAAGGTCATGTCTCCTTTGCTTGGCAAGTTATGTAATTGGGTGGAGTACTGGCATGCTGGGTCCCTTTTTTGGTAAAAAAAAAAAAGCATGAGAGGGGTGTGATGAGCAGAAGGTTAGTGACTAGTTAAGAAAAACAAAATGGCTTCCACCATGAAGTATGGATGAGGCCTCCCTCCTCAGGAATGTGTGAAGAGAAAAGCCAAAGGGAATGGTTCATGCTAGATGGTGCCAAAGTGAAATACAGACGCATGCAGTCCACACGTTTGCACTGACATGCACGTGGTTTAGAGAAAATACTCACCCTCTTCCGCACCTGGAACACAGACACAAACACAGTTTAAAGTGGCATCTCAGGTTGTGTATTTGTGGTATGGGTGAGCCTCTGCTAGACCATGTATCCATGTGAACCCATGAGAGGGAGTTAACTCTGACCGAGAGCAGTGTGCCTGGGCTCTCTGCCACAACACCCTCGGGTACCTCGGTACGTAGACAAACTAATCACTGACGTATCGACTTTGACAGGCCAGATAAATGTGATTCAGATTGATCAGTCTACCATGTTGGCTTTGGGTTCCACCGCCAAAACATTTCGCCTCGCCCAGCGACGAAAAATCCCCTTTGCCATTTCACAATTGCCAAATGAAAACAGCTAGGCTTGACTTACGAGCACAATGCTACTTGCACGTAAAATTATTTGTCCCTGACAGAACTCTCTTAGAGCTTCTCTATTTTGGAATGTGTGTTTTATGGGTATATCAGTATATGTTTCATTAAATAGGTGAAAAGTAATTTGTGTGTGTGTGCGTGCGCACGCGCGTGTGTGCAGTACTCACTCTTTGTAGCGGGGACTGCTGTGTTGTCACCATTCACTGTCTTGTAGGCCTGTGGGGGACAGGGAGGAAAGTCAAGAGGACGCTTTCCATTGAAACAAACCTAATAAATGCCACCACTACTACCCACTTCCTTAACTATACCCAAACAAGCCTTTTATCAACATACTTACATTCATCATTTAAACAGGTTGGTGTTTAAAGAACATCTAGATAAGGTCAAGAAAACTGACCTATATACTGTTGGCTAACCTAGACAGGCACTTGTTACAATAATGGGGTCTACAGAGACAAAGACCCAATTGTGCTCTTCCACAGCCCGATCTATGGTATAGTCTAGGCTTGTTCCATGACAACAGTCACCACTGAGACCAGTCTCTGAGGAGTGAGCGCTGTGCAATGCACCATAAGCTTCTACTGTGACACAAAATGGCCACCCAGACAGCACAAATGTGCTGGTGGAAGTTTGGCAAATGACATATGACTGTTACTCTTTTAAAAGTAATTTTATGACTACATTTGTAGTCTCTCTCAATCTTTGCTACAGATTCAGAACAGCCCTGTAAAAATGTTGGAAGATGACACACTGGCAACAACACAAAAGGGCTGTACTTACGTAGACTGCGGCCGCCGTGAGGCCTCCTCCACACAGCACGACGTACACCACATTTGAGGATCCACCAGGGATCCCGAAGGACATCTGCCGTGCTGGAACAACTGAGGACAACGTGGATGAGTGGGGGACAAAGTTAGGGGACGGACCAGGAACCAAACACACAATCACAGCTGCATTTTACAGAGAATACAGTAAGTGAGTCTTTTTCACACACACTTGCTTTTGTGAATTGTGTACCACAAATTATTCTATGGAGCCTTATAAACTGTGAACAATAGGAATAGAGAAGATCGGTGGACAGGAAACATCTGTGCCCAGTCCAAAGAAACCCACAGATGTATGGAGGTAATACGCCTTAGAGAAGATGCCATCTTTAGTATGGGTAAATGCTTGGTTAAGCCTCCTACTTAAAATCCTCAATGCTTCAAAACTATTTAGCATAGTCATGAGCTTAATCAGGAGACAGCAAGTCATTACAGTCCACCTGTGCCTGAAGACAGCCGTATTTTGGTACGTCAACAAGCCTACCGATCCTTTAATCTAATTAAAAATGGTGCTACGCTCGTCATTTCCAACACTGGAGTGGAAAGTATTCCCATAATCCGAGCTGGACACATGTACGTCCCAAATTTCTAACAAAGATTCCTTGTTTAAATTTTAAAGAACCAGCCCATCATGCCCCACCATACACAATGAGGGTTCTCCTTTCCTGCAGTTCTCTACCAAATCGTCTCATTCGTGTCATTCTACCATACTTTACCCCCCCCATCTTTGACAAGTAGGCTAGTCTATTTTGTAAGTATTGTGCAGAGGAGCTTAGAACGTTGCACTTGAAAACGCATTGGAAGTCAAGGCCCTGGTAAATCTAATGGGCTGTGGTTGTTGATGATCGTGATTGTATTCGGGAAACCGTGTCAGGTCGGAAATCCTGCTTTGCTGCTTATGGGATTGGCACCAGTGCATTAAGGCTCTTCCATAAATAAAACCTCCTAACACTACCTTCACCCAAACACTGGCTAAGCTATGCACCCAGAGACGCAGCGCGCACATCCATGCAAACATCTACACCCACAGATATGCACAGTATGGCTATAGTTTTTGGCCACTATATATACATATACACCCCTTTGAATGGATCTTTATTTTTTATATAAAAGACATATGGCCTCTGCTGTAATGAACAATATACCGTATTCCTACAGTACATATTCCTACAGTACATAAGGAATTGGTTTCAAAGTTCAAGTGTAGACTTGAGGTCAGATTTCACAAAAACGAGAAAGGTCAGCATGGAGTCCTATGTAACAGTGACACACAGAAGCACACACTGTCTATATGAGGCACCATACATGCGTGTCATGGAAGCGCACCAGCCTAGTCTGAACAGCAACAAGGGAACACAATGTACAACAGGCTAACCCAGGCTAACCAAGCCCAACCCCCCCTCCCTCAACTTCACCCCTCCCTTTCCCCCCTCCCCCCTCCCTCAATCCCTCCTATCTGACATGTTTCATGGTATCGCATTTCATCCTGCACCTCTGCAGAGCACACACTTACATAGCATTCTCCCAAGCACACAAACACACCAACTATTCCAATACATAGTATTACAGCATACATTTTTAGAGCAGAGACTACTAGCCTTCATTCAGCCCCAAATGCAACACCACTGTGTAATTGCCTCTCATTACTGATTCCCAGTCCACCATCACCTCTCTCCTTCTCATACATATTAAGATCTGCCCAGGGTTAATCGGATCACAGATCAGTGACAACTTTGACAATGGTGACATTGCCATCAGCTCTGACCCTGCAACACTAATACCTGTGAAGTACTGTTGCCTGGCAAGTCCAAGTCCAGTTATATATACAGGTAAGCAGTTAATCTGTGGCAGAGGTCAAACATGTCAGAAAGGACACGCATTTGGCCTCTTCACGGTCAGCCTGTCAGTCCCTCCCTCCCCTGGCAACTGGCGTAATGTCAAACAAGTAACACGGCCAACGTGACACACGTATACCATGTATGCATGTACACAAGGAACGTGCAGGCAAGGGGAAATATGTAACATGCTAGGCTAGGCCTGGCCAGGCTGAAGCTAGGCCCCTAGGCTGCCAAGGGGACAGTGAGTTATGTAAATCAAGGGCATATTCTGTCTGCTCCTTTTACTGAATAGAAGCCATTTTCTCTTTTTTTGGCACACATGTGCTCGCATACAACTGTGCACAGTCTCGCACACACACGCGAGTACAGGCACACTAGGCCTGAAGCATTCCATGTCAGAAACATCAATATGAACATGAGTCAGCAAAGTAACCTGTGGTCAATTTGACTTGAACAGAAAGAAACAAAACATACTTCAAAGTCCAAGTGAGTTGGATTCACATAGCTGTTTGCAGCTTGTGAGGTTCTCCTACAAAAACAGGAAATTGATATACCATAAGGGCCCCAGTGGCCCCTGAGAAATCACCACATTAATACGAGAAAATATATTGTCAGTGGACAATCCGCGAAATATTGAACGAGGTGTTCTAAAAACACATGCCAAATCCCACAATCCCTGTGTATAATGTAGTCTCCATTCACAGCACATTCATGCATATATTTATAATTAGATTTTTCTAAACGGATACAATATACATTTGACGTTATGTCAAATATGGAAGCTCACGAAACTTGACGCTTAAGTTATAGCACACATTGTGCTTTGTTCTACATAATCCATACACTAGCTCTTGGACACACATTCCCCCCGCATGCGAACATTCTCGGACATTTGATCTCATTCATTTTTCATAATTGACGAAGTTGTGACATTGCACAACGTTTTGTGCGATCTCATTTGATGCCATTCGTTATGTAAAAATGTCGAAAATCTTATTTTCGACTGTGATGTGCGATTTTTAAAATCTTTGTGCAGTAAGAACTGCGTGTTCCAAAAAGCAGGACACACCTCCCTTTGAAAAGGGGGCGTCCTGCCTGAACAACCACCGAACTAGGCCTAATGGTATATCGACATTCAATGCCACTATTCTTGCATTTTTACATAGTAAAACATAAATTGTGTCAAATGTTATTTAAACTATAATTTTATTATGCCTTTGTGTATGACACGGATGTAGTGCAGGGGCAAAACGTTATACAGTGCAATATTGAGGGACAAATCAGGGACAAACAACTCCAAAGATTACATTTGAGTAAATGGAACGAGTGTAAAACATTCGACATTTAAATGCATTTCGAGGCACTGATCTGGACCTATGCAGACAGACGTCGAGATGCATTATACGTCGAGATGCACAACAGGCTTATCTAACAAAAGTATTTATTGCCGTCAATATCATCAAAAACTCACCATTTCTGGATGAGGGTGTAATTGTCTTTCGTGCCAGAGGCCCGAGTCTCTGTATTGCCCGTCTGCAGAACATTTCTGTTTGGTTTCAGTGTGCGATGCGTGCCTTCTACAAGAGAGTCGAGGGATGAGTGGCGTCTGCGCACGCTGACTGAGGCGATGCAGCTGGGAGACTGGAAACTCTCAGGATGGGCAACCCCCCCCCCCCCCCCTCCTTTTATAGTCTAAACGTCACTCCCTTGCAGGCGAAAGGGCAAAATAACACGTGGTTTTGGGGACTGACAAAATAGAGATAATTTTCCGGGTTGGAAACATCTGCATATATATATATATATTTTTTAAGTGAAGTGTTAGCGGTTTGTGCAAGGTTCCAGAACATCTTATCGGATCATGAAGACACTTCTAAGGTTTTGCACAGGTAGCACACTCTGTCATGAGCCAACGGTTAGGCTATCCGTCACAGAAAAGTATACATTTTGATAATTCACATTAAATCATAGCCGTGTATTCAGAACGAATGGGCCGGTGTCCAGCTTCTTTTGTGCCAAATCCTAGTCAACAAACTCCCCCCCCCCCCCCCCCCCCCCCCCGCGATGTTTAAGGGAATTAAGGGCCTTCTTCTCTCGGAGGCTTGGGATAGTGGAAGGTCGTGCACAGAGTCCATGTTAATGATATAAGACTTTGCTGTGGGCCCACATCTGCGTGCTCAGCTTTGACTTCCAGGGCTCACGCTGACTGTAGGTCCTATGATAATGCACGGAAGAGTATAGTCAGGCGAGAGTCGCTCGTGTCTTGACGCGAGGCCAACGTGTATTAAGTGGTATCCGCGCACGCAACCAGGCTTTTCTACAGGAGGATCAAATGAATGTATTCAGTTGAATACATTTACCTGTGTTTAAAGGCAGGGTAGGCAATGTTGTTGAGAAGCACTTTTTCATATTTGCCAAAAGCTTGCATCTTGATAGCAACAAACATCTAAAGGTTTGACTGTAATATGAAATCATTGGGCGTCGCAATACTGTAATAAACATGACCAACCATTAAGGGGTCCCCTGCCTATTGATTGGACGGGCTATCTGTCTGTCTACCTTCATACCTGCGCCCACTCAGCCCATAGAGTTAAGACTCTGCCCCTCCACTCAATGCTTGTTACTCTAGTTTTGTGGGAATGGCTTTGAAGGGAGGAGGTGGGACATTTTGGTTTGAATCATGTCAAAAATAAGACTTTAAAAAATACATTGCCATTTGTTATGGTGCCGTTTTGAATGAATCAAAACTAAGAAAGTCCCTTTCTTCATAAACTACAACCCTCAAACAATAATGATGTGTCAACAATAAACAAACATTTTGTTTTAACATGTTAGAGCACTAAAACGTATTTAAGATAGTAATCATTCAAAATAATTATTTTTATTATTATTAGTTTTAGTGGTGCTGAGATGAAATTTTGGTGTGCTTGAGCACCCCTAAAAAAAAGTCTAAAATTGCCACTGCATTAAGAAATGTTTTTTCAGCAGCAGAAAGGTGAAAGATAAAACAGTAATGAATATGAAGAAAATAAATCCTCCTCTCCAACACTGCTTCCAGACTGTCCCAACAACATAGCCGGTCTTCCTCACCAGCTTGTAGTCTGTTGGTTTCCCCAGCCTTCATGCTGCCTCCCCATCACGCCGCAGCAAAGAACAGTTGGCTGGCTACCAGACTGGTAGAACATCTGCAGTAACCTGCTACACGTGTCAAAGGACCTTATTTCTTGGAGCGCTAAATAAGCTTGGAGATTCAGAACCTCATAATGCTCACTTTGGCACCCTCTTGTGGATCTTAAACAAAATAATGACACCAAAGTTAAATGAGGACTAAGTGTTACTTCGACAGTAGATATATTAAACATTAAATGAAAAAAGCCGGATATCTAAGAGTTAATGGATACAACAATATTTAATTTGACATTGAACTTTTATTTTGAAAATGTATTTAAAAAGGTTACATCAGCGCTTGTGGCACATTCTGGAAAAAACACCCATCTAATGTACATGCAAATAACAGCATTCCAAAATTCCCCTACAATTTCCATTATAAAAAATCCCTGAATTTGTGAGGTCACAGCATAACCTGAGGAAAGTTTTTCAGACAATCTGAGAGGCAGAAGCAGATGTCCTACAGTTTCCATTTTGGCTTTTAAACTTCAAAAGACAAACTTTAAAAATTCTTCCTTGCAAAAAAGAATGAAGACCTAGAGGTTCAGATAAGGAAGTCTGCTGATGAAAAAAAGGAATTAGGAGAGCCTTCTTCTAGGCAGCGACATGGTGAATGTTGCACTAACATAACACATACTGTGCGCACACACACTTTTTCTCTGTCTGTTGGTGCACGTGTGTTGCAAGGGTTGTTTTAGAGTGGTTTGTGCACACCATGTGACTTGATACTTTTTCTAGAGGCTCAAGCAAGCGATCACTCATTGTCTTTGACACACACACACACACACACACACATGACAGTCTCTCCACCCACACTTATGCACAAGACCATAACATGACTGCATCACGTTGTTTTCTAGTGCATCCACAAAGAATCGATTTGTTCCAGTGCTAATTTTTTGGCAAAATTATTTAACATTGATTATTGCTTGCATACAATTTAAGACAGTCTTAAAACCAGTACATCAAACCTAGTTTGCTTAGAAAGAGAGTACTGTAGACGGGAATAAAGTTAATGTTACCAACTGTGCATAACCAAGCACGACCACGCACAATCCAAAAAGGATCCACCTTCAACCCTGCAGGTCCAAACTCACTCAACATTACTCCAATCTTTCAGACTAAAATAGCTGAATTTCATATACTCACTACCTGCTAATCATACCACCTGCCCATCACAGAGGCTGTCCCTAGGCAGGAAAACGCTGTTCAGTCTCAGCAGGTGCACGACCACATGTTCTTCTCCGATCTCTTTTTAGCCGGGATTTTGAAAGAGCTTGTGTGCCCTCCAACCGTGCTCTGCTCTGGCACCCTCCTCTGTCGGCTCAGCCTGGCCCCCACAGCTAGGAACACAGCCTCCACGCTCTCCTGGTTCTGGGTTCTAACCCCACCTCCTCGTCCTCCTCGTCCGCCCATGCCCTTCTCCCCCTGGTCAGGGCTCTTAGCCGAGGTCTCGAACAGCGTCATGCCGTGGGCCTCTGCGAACTTGGCCGCACGCTCCCTGCTCACCTGCTGCTCGGCCCGGTCGCCACGCTGGTCACGGAGGTCGATCTTGTTGCCCACGAGGAACCTGAGAAAAAGAACACCGGGGAGACCGAAAACGTAGGAATTTTAACTGATTCCTCAATGATTCCTCAATGATTCCTCAATGATTCCTCAATGATTCCTCAATGATTCCTCAATGATTCCTCAATCTTTAGAAAACATACAGGGTCATTATTGACCCCTACTCCTCCCCAGCCTCCCTGCCAAGCTCGCCAGCTGAACAAACTGAGTCACAAAAAGCATCCAACTCCTCAGCATGAACATGTGACTGGAATGTCGAGTCTGGGACCAACTTCAGCATCAAACCCTGACCTCTGTTTTACCTTCCTAACTATCTGGAATGGTGCCACCATGTCACTGGGACAGACAGAATTGTATCTGATTTGACTGGATGTACTAAATCCAGTGACGCCGATTACTTTATCGTTAATCTCTCTGACGCCGTGATCATGATAATCGTAACAATGACGACCCACCATGGGATTTCCTGTCCGAGGGAATTCTGGCGGCACTCCTCAATCCAGGCAGGTAGCCCATGGAAGGAGGTGGGGCTCGTGACATCATAGACGAAGAGCACAGCATGCACGTTGCGGTAGTAGTGATGCACCATGGATTTTCGGAAGCGCTCCTGGCCTGCCGTATCCCATAGCTGCAGCTGGGGTGGCACAACGAAGAAGAATGTTGTCAACAAAATGATTTGGGTTTTACCCACGTTCCCACAGCACTAACCAATAGGACACTTTCACAAATCAAGAAAGATATGTAGTCATTAAAATAAGTAGGAGACTGGTGAATGAGAGTATAGGACAACAGACCATGTTCTGCTTTCTCAATATGGAACCTTCAGCATGTGTTTGTGTTGGTGTCACAGCTCCCTGCACGTGTGTATGTGTTCATCTTGAATGACTAATAAAGTATTCGTCTTTTTCTAAAACAAAGTTTCAAATTAATTCAGGGACACTTCCTCAATCATTTGGTTGGCACAACACAGAAAAGAAGAACATGGGCAAACCCTCCTCTTCCCATTTGTACATAACAAAGCATTTCACTAAACAAACAAACACGTTTAGTTGGCTTACTTACAGCTAGTTTTGGCTTGCTTTGGAGACTAAGTCATGGTTAGAAGAGAAATGGCTGCATATCAACTTCTTGAGCATGTGTCAGTAGCAATTAAATAGGATCGTTCTATTCCGATTGTAATTTACAAAGAGCCTTATTGATCTTATGAAGGTAGCTGGAGGAATTTAAACTTTAAACAGTGCCTCGACAGTGTCAAACTAATTGAACTGGGCACAGCCTTTGACATGGACGGGTCAACTTTGACTTGATTTGGAAGAAACTAGAATACGCCTAGTGTATTTACTTGTTCATTGTACCAGAATTCATTCATAAATTGCACTATAACTTTGGATATAACATTATGATCTAAACATCAATAGGGATAATTAGTGAAAATGATTCATAAACATACAACATGTTTTAGCTCAGACGTTAAAACGTAGGCTACAAATTGTACGTTTTAAAGTAAGCTACTTCATAGTTACATTTAGTTCAATGAGAGAACAATTTACAGCAGTTATAAATCTACTTCACAGCGAATGTGCTTAAAACAAAACAAAAACCGTGTTTTGTTCACACTCAACTCGTAGGCCTTCGTAAAATATTGCCCCGAGTCAAATTAAAATGTTTATCATTCGGTAACACCAAAAAAACGAAATTACCTTGATTTTCTTGCCTTCAATATCGATAACTCGCTCACGGAAATCAACTCCTATCGTTGCCTCCGTTCTATCCGGGAACTCTCCGGCGCACCAACGGTGGGTAAGGCAAGTCTTTCCAACATTAGAGTCACCTATCACGATGATTTTAAAGATCCGACATCGCGCTGGAATAGAACAGACACTGCTAACTGAGTTGGAAAACTCCAATGAGGAATCCATATTGGGACGAAACACCAAACGTGTCTCAGAAACAATCGATCAATTAATTTCTTGTAGGCTACTTGATGAAGGATAAAACTCCCGTAATCTTTACGGCAAATTGCTCAGCATCACTGCTACTGCATGTGCACATGTGCAGTCTCTTGAAAAGACAAAGGACTGCACTTCTAACTGGGTGTGAGTGCGCTTAGCACCCGGCAGTGCTCCTTATTTTGACAGCGTGGTAATAAATACTCGCGAGAACCAGAGGGAAATGTTCGGAAATTATTGCGTAGTAAGCCTACCGTGATTCTCATTCATTTTTGTAATATACAAATGTTTTATTACAAGCTCAATGTACACATGGTAAACAAACCAACAACAAACAACAATACATACAAACAATTCATTACATAGAAATATGCAAGGGAAAAAAAGGGCTAAAAAAGGCACTCATGCCATTGTTCCCAGATCTTAGGTGTATTTGGCCAGTGTCTGTCATCAGATCAATTATAACATTTGCAGACCGGTCCAGCCGACTCATACGTTTAAAAGTAAGATTCCTCAACAAGGCCATGAAGGTGGTTAGACCCTAATTGCATAACAGCTCACTAGCTCTAGTACTCCTGGGTTCCTTCAGGAGTATCCTAAGACACTCATTATAGGCCACTTTAAATTTACACAAGCTCCCCCTCTTGTAATTCACCCAGAGTGGAGCAGTATAGAGAGGGGTGCAGTAGGCTCTAAACAAATTAATTTTAACATCAAGTGTACAGCGGTGGAATTTTCTAACCAACATGTTAGCTTGGACATAGAGCAACTTCCTCTGTCTGAACATGTCGGCATCATCCTCCAACATGTCTGTAATAATGTGCCCTAAGTATTTGGTACTATTGGACAATGGACACCCACAGAGTTTGCCCAGAAAGTTGAAAGGCAGGGAAATTAATATCCATGTCATCCTTAGTTCTACAGTTATGCCTCCGGAGTTTTAAATTTAGGATAATCCAGTGACCAGACCCAATGGACTCTACATTCACCTTTATCGGCCAAAAATAATTTGTTTTAAATATATAAAAATAAAGCAATATTGGAATTAGGAGAAAGAACCATTTGTCATCATAGCCCCACCACCCACCCCCCAAAATAATCTTATCATACAAGAGACCACAGGTTTAACTTCATTTTTAAAAATACTTTTATTGCATTGTATATTTGGTACCTCTTAGGTGTTTGTCAACAGGGGGTAGTTGTCTTACATATGAAAAAAGAAGGCAGGCTGATCTTTAAATAGAGGGAGAGGAAAGAACACGAACCATCCCTCACAACCAAGTCCAAAATATACGTTCTGGGACAGTGGACACACACTGTTGTGATTCCTGATTCAATCTGACTATTTTTCTACACTAAAACGCAATTATAAAGCAACTGGTGGTCTGTTATCGTTCAAGATCCTCAGGTGGCGCTAAACACTGCTAAAAAGAAATCACACAGTGAAGAGAAACTGCTTCAAGTAATGAAAGTAAAGAGTTTTCTGTTAGAGAGGAGCGAGGCTGTGTTTATTGATGTAGTGTTTGAGTATGGGTTGGTATGACACAGAATCCGGTTCGACTGACTGGTCACAGGTCATCTGACAAAGAACTATTTCCATACAGTTTCGCTAGACCACGAAAAAAATCTGTATATACAGATGGCTAAAAACAATTTTTTGGCCCAAAATCCAAAGCTATACATCACCATCTCAATGTTAACACTGGGAGCCAACCAAGAGGTGGAAGGTGAGAAGAAAAAAATGAGAGAAATACACATTGTCAGCTATACTGCATTCCTGGTAACCTTTTGACCTCTGCCTCCATAGTGACCTCTCAAATGCTGTCCTTTTGACCAGCTTCTGATTGGATGAGGCTTTCCAAGAGAAAAAGCAAGGCGCAGGACCCATTACACATCAACACACTGGACCTATTCTTCTGACACAGTCTTAATCAAACATTTGGTATTAAGATTAGCATTGTTATTAATCCCATTCTACATCCATGGACTACATTTGCCATTGGCATGATGGTTAGTCCAACCAGTCTATCCAGATCCAAACATGTGCATTGCAGGTGACTGTAGGTCCTAGCTGTTGGCATATACATTAAATACAGTCTTAGTCAAACTCAAGTTCAGAGTTTGTAGTAACCATTATTGAGGAAATGACCAGGTCTGATTCTGAATGTGACCGGGCACAACAAGCACCCCTCACTTCTGGGCTCCTTAGCAGGTTTGGGCTTGGTGACATTTCCATTTGATCCAGGAAGGGAGCAGCACTGGATTTCAATAGTCCACAGTTTATTTAAATTCTAGAGCTATGGTTAACTAAAAGTGGGAAGCTTTGAAAGTCAAATTTGGAGTTTGAGTTTCACTTGCTGGATTTATTGAAATGAAAATGGCTGTGCCCATAAAGCACATGTTTATATCTCTTTTTTTCTCTCTCATATAAATAACATTAGTTTAAAACAAGGAAATTGTGGGTCAGGATGCAGCAGTCGGTCTGACCAGCCCCCTCTTCTTCCAGACAACCACACAGTGTTGCTCGTTGTTCATTGTCTCCATAGTAACTGTTTATCTGCTTTGTTCATTCAACAGTTTGCTAACCGTTCAATTTTATTCCCCCAGTTTCAGTTAGAGTAGTCGTCAGCAAGATTAAAAAAGTAAAATGGCCATTTTTATTCTCTCTCCTCTCAAAAAACAAATGTCACACACACAGGCCAGTTTTTTCGTGTCCGAGAGGGAAGCCAAGCTTCCACAGGGAACAACCCAACCCACTCCATCTCTCCAGAAGTGGCTTGAAAATGGCGTTCGGCGTACCCCAAGGCTCCGCCCTTGGCCCGTTCCGTTTCTCCTCCACCCCGTTAGCCCGCCTCTGCTCACATGTCATTGGCCAGTTCCTCAGTCTCTGTGGAGACATCGCCATTGGCTATCTTGGTGTTCTCGTATCCAGGGGGCATGAAGGCTAACGTGTAGGGGTAGAGCTTGTGACAGTCCGTGCGGTACAACTCCGCCTTCTCCTTTGCATCTCCTAACGTGCCATTCCGAAGGCCCTCCAGGGCTTCACTACAAATCTAAAAAAGGAGCAAGAAAGTACATTCCAATAAAATTATAAAATCGGTGGAAAAAGTCTGTGAAAAAAGCATCACATACATAATGGGTCAGTCTTTTAAAATAATGGTTTGTACATGACTATCACAAACACACCTGAATGGATCTGTTGTTGAGAGACTCGTCTAGTGCGGTGGCTAGCTCCACAGCCTTTCTCGCTGTCGAGGAGTCCAGGAACACCATCATCTTAGCCGCTACAGGAAGAGAGTAAGTGAGGGAGGAAAAGAGGTCTGGTTTTCTAATCAGACGTTTTGTAGGAAGGGCACATGTGGCATTTTGTCAAAACAAATCCAGTAAAATTATTGAGAAGGACCACTATAATATCCACATCATACATAATACCCTAATGTCATGAAGATAATTGAATTAATTAGGACTGAAATACCTCTTAGTAAACTACTAAATGCATCATGTCATGTTAGTAATGTGCCCCTAGCTGTCACAAGTCTCTAAGCAGTTATAATCTGTGGCTAGCTGGGTGTGTGTATGTTGCCCTACCTGCCACTCGATGTGGTATGGAGTCGGAGTGCTTGGTGAGGAAGGTTTCGTTGAAGCTCTTGGCGTTGCTGTCTCCGAACAAGCGCGTGATCTCCTGCTTGAGCACGGTCCTCACAGCCGTGGCCAGATCCTTCCTCTCAGAGACTGAAACAGGGACGGGGGGAGAACAGGGAGAGAGGAGACACGAAGGGGAGGGGGGTGGATAGGGAAAGTTTCAAGAGAGAGACAATGTACAGAAAAGAATAGCAGAAAAGGTGAGAGCATTCAAAGGTCAGAAAGAGAGACAAGAGGAGGAAAAGGAGGGTAGAGATGAACAGATCTAAATCTAAACACGTGGACCCACATACCTCGCTAATCGTGTCGTATTAATCGACTGTTTGGGGGTAACAAGTGGTTTCCTCTCACCTCCTTTGAAGAAGCGCACTAGACACTGGTGCAGCCAGGGGTGGTCTGGTTCTATGGCCACTGCTCTCTTCACTGATTGCAGCATCAGCAAGTATTTGTCTAGGGAGGGGGGGAATGCACATAAGAGCATGCTTTAAAATCACAACCCAACGGCTTCCTGCAAATGAGTTGAAAAAAGGTTTTGTTGATGCCTGTGTGTTTGTGTGTGTGTGTAAACGGTTTCTGCGCGTGTGTACCTTTCCTAAAGTAGATCTCGAAGGCCAGCAGGTGAGTGTCTATCTTATCTTTAACCAGGTGCTTGAGAGGCGTCATGAACTTGACCGCTTCCTCCAGAGGGTTCTCTACCTGGTGGGGGACACGGGAGGAAAGAGGGCCGTCAGGACTAACACACATAAAACAGACCAATCAGGTAGAAACACCCGGTGGATCCAGTCAGGCACCTTGGCCAGCTTGTCGGGTATGAGCTCCTCCTTGGGCCCTCCGATCTCCTCGTCATCGTCCTCCTTCTTCTTCTTCTGGTTCTTCAGCTGCTTCTCCTTCTCGGCGTTCTTCTTCTCCTCCTCCAGCTGTGCCTTCTTCTGCGCCCGCCTCTGCTTGTTCCTCAGCTTCTTCAGCTCCTTGTCAGACAGGTTGGCTGTAGGACGGAGGGAAACCACATTGAATTGGCAAGAACTCTTTTATGTGTGTCTGTGTGTTCACACCCCCCCACACACACACACACCCGTGTCAGCCTGCAGCTCCTTGTTGTCGTCAGCCAGTGGGTTGTCGTGGAGACAGAGGTAGATTTCGATGGCGGTGCGTGCCGCCTTGTAGTAGAAGGGGTGCGTGCGCAGCACGTCCTCCAGCTGGAGCAGGTCCACGTAGGAGCGCAGCGTCATCTTCCTCATGCAGTACGTGTGGAAGTCAAACTGGTCGTCCGTGATCTCCACGAAATGCTGACGGGACACGTGGAGAGGGCGGTCACATATACTAGAACATCGGTCAACAGCCTACATTACACCCTGCCAGAGTGGGATGGATTCAAAATGTAGAAGTAGTAGTTGTTGTTTTTTGCGCTTGAATGACTGTGCCGGTCTGATTGTATTTGATGGCAATTCATGTTTTAATGTACAAATTGGTCAACGGTCCTTATTTTTTATAGTGCTCTATATATAATGAATTGAAAATGTATTGAAGAAGGCCAGCCCATGTAAGTGAGGACTCACCCTCTCGATCTCGTGACACTTCTTCAGGGCCTCCCCGTACTTGTTCATGGACTTGTAGGCCAGAGCACACTCTGTCTGGAACCACATGCACTGCATCTCGTTCAGGTTCTCCACCGCCGACGCACCCTCCTGGAGAACATGAGGAGACCAGTGGAGGAGTAAGACACACACACCATCATCTGTTTCCAATTCACCGAGAGCTAAACAGATGACAAACACACACAGACAACGTTGTCTGTTGCCAAATCACCAAGAGCTAAACAGATGACTAGCACACACACACACACACAATCCTCCTCCTCACCCGAGTGAACTTGGAGCACATCTCCTCAGCCTCCTTGACCAGGCCAGCCTTCAGCATATACTTGGCACACTTGGAGTTAATGAAGCGATCGGCCGTGTCCAGGGCCTGGGCCTCGTCCATCCACTGGGCCGCCTCCTTGATGTTACCCGCGTGCTGCACAACAGGCGCACACACACGGGGAGAAGTCATCAGAGAAGGGAAATGTTAAGAAGGATTCTAGAATGTTGGAGGATGTGACTGTTCTAGAATGTTCAAGGCTGGGACAGTTGGGGGATGTTGAGGGTTCTACATGGGTTTTTTATGTTTGAGAATGCTTACATCAGGGAAGTAGGGAATACTTTTTTTTTTAAATTAGTGACACACACGTGCTCTTACCTTGTATATCTTAGCTTTGATGAGGAACAGTTCTATGAGTGTAGGCGTGCTCTCGATTGCTGTGTTGATATGTTCCAGCGCCAGGGTCTGCTGGCCAATCATGTCGTAGTGTTGCGCGAGGAAGTACTGCACCCAAAGCAACGTCGTGGGAGGCTCCTCCTTTCCGTCATCTGCAAGAACCCATATCAACACAAAAATGACTGATTCATTTGAACAAAGAATTTCTGTTTCTCAAGACATTTTCTTCAACTAAAGTTACAATTCATTGTGAATAGTTTTTCCTTTTCTTTTTCTCACCATTCTGGTTAAACATTCTGCAGCTGTTTAATGACGTTTCAAAGCCCACAACTAATTCTTCAATGATTGAAACCTGCAGGAGAAAAAAAAGGACACATTATTGATGCTACTAAATGACGAGGAGGCTGGTACTAGCAGTGTGTTTGTTCCTCTTTACCTTCTCCTTGTCATGGTAGAGAGACTTGAGGGTGGTGAAGACAGGCGGGCAGCCTTTACTGAAGTTCATCCTCAGGTAGCGGTCAAGACACTCTCTGAACTTCCCACCTAAGGTGAGACAATGAGAAGGAGATGTTCGTATGCGTGCATTCACACGCCTGAAGTACTGTCAGAACTACAATCTTCCTTGGTTTTCTCTTGCACACTTCGTGTGTGGGTTTGGATAAATGCGTCTGCTTAATTAACCTAAGATAACAACAACAAAAAACACCCGTAAACTTAATGTCCCTTTTTTTGTACCAAAGAAGCAAATGAACGAACCAAGTTCATATGAAAGAAGGCACGTGATTGATCATACCAGACAGGAAGTTGAGGGGCAGTCTCCTAGGCACCAGTCCTTTGGGGTACTTCACCCACGCATCTTCAAAGATTTTCTGTCTCTCTTCCACGCTGCCTAGAAGCCCACAAAGGAGTGAGGTCAGGATGAGAAATCCATACGGCCCGAGGAATTTCTTTCAATAAATTCCTAATATGAACTGTGAAAGTCAAGTTCAGCTTGAGAAATTGTAGCTTGTTGCATTCGTTATACTGTAGTGTGTATGTGTATGTATATATATATATATATATATATATATATATTCTATATAACGGGATCAGTTCTCACTACATGGCATAGTGTAGGTTGTAGGTTAGAACAGTCTTATCCTTTGTGCGGTCATGACAGTGCTGTGTAGTTTAAGAGCAGCCTACCAGGCTTCAGTGCCTTCTCCAGCCCATGGTAGTAGGACCAGTTCTCGGGGTTCCTCTCCAGCAGACTGCGGTACACCTGCGTGGCCTCCTCCAGACGGTCCAGGTTCAGCATCAGCTCTCCTGGAAGGATCAGACACACACCATGCAGGAGGTGACCTCTCATACGGTGGCCCGGCGGGCGGCACACTGGAGAACATCCGAGTTCACGCCGCTAAACACCCACCTCGCGTCTCCTCGACAGCCAGCTTGTCGCAGATCTGCTTCTCGAAGGTGGTCAGGTGCTCCAGGGCCTCCTTGTGGAGGCCGGCTTCCCGCAGCACCTGGTTCTGGTACAGCAGCAGCTCGCTGTACTCGTAGTCCACCTTGTCGGGAGACGTCTGAAAAGAGGGAGAGGAGGGGGAGGGAGACGAGGAGAAGAATGTCACCTTCAGCATGATCATTAGGGGTGCCAAGAACTGAGCTGGGAATTGCTTGCTGGGACAAAAAGGCAGGAAGCAGCCAGAGTTGCCTGAACAGATACATGCTATGAAATAATACAACATGACAGAACCAATAACAAAAAGAAACCTTATGATGCAGATGTTGTTACATGGTATAATACTGTCCATGGTCTGCATCTGCACCTTTAACGCTATAAAATCATTTGATACAAAGTTGCAATGATGTATTGCTGGGTCTAATGAGTCCGATCATTTCAACAGCATTCTGGCCTAAGAAGCATATCCATCGCATATCCACTCATAGGATCTGAAAGGAACTAAACCGATTCACACCTCAGCTAAGTCTGTGGTAAAAAGCATATCTTAATACTCATATTTGGTTTGGTTGGCTTCATTAAGTTTCCTGTTTGTGAACGTGAGACGTGTGGAAGTGGATGGCTTCACACATTTAAACTCAGGTTGAAAAATATATATATATGTATATATATATATATTTAAAAAAGGTTAACCTGGTACAATGTAAGATCCAACTTCTGTAACATTTCTGCCTATACAATATAGTAGGTTTTGATATCACACTGGACCTGTGGTGAAGACCCTAACTTATTCCCATGTGACTGGAGACTTAAGTATCATCCTAATACAGATGCTATACTATTGTTTTATTAACACAGATTTATACTCTAAAATACTGTAATGTATGTCACCACTGGCCAAAAAGTATTAAGGAAAGTGTATTCTCCATCCTCTGAAATGTTGAGATCAGTTAACCTTCAGGTTTATATTAGAAAGCATCAGCAGATGGATATCAGTCAGTGGTCTGAACCCACAGACGTGTGTAACATCCTCCATGAACACCAAAACATAAAGAGAGGGAAATGTGAGACACGGAAAAAAAAGAACATGACACAAACAACTGAAACATTTTGTTAAGTTTCAAAAGCAGACAAACTTTGATTTATACATGGAGATTAATATCAATGACTATGAGAAAGTAGTAAAGCAACTAAGAGAAAGGAAGAGGACAAGAAAGACAAGAAGGACTGCAAATTCAGGTAAGAACCAAATATGCCTGCAAACAGAAAGCCATAAAAACCTGAGAATGATCATTAGAGGACAACATTCTCTATTATTGGGTTACATGACAGCTAGGCCTCAAACACCAACAACCAACTGACATAACAATGTTATCACTGCTTGAGACCTTAATCATCACAATTCATTAAAATCTACGAAGTGCAAATGTTAATGTAGCAGTCAAGTGTGGCTAATGCCAGACTAGTCTACTAAATTGCAGCCTTTGCTTTGCCCACATTCCTGCAATCACTAACATTGATTTGAATGTATATTATGTCCCATAAAGTAATTACTCGCAGGACATAGTGTGCAGGGCAGACTGAACGTGAGATAGAATGAAGATAATGAGTTTGTTGTTTCAGCCCCACCTTGACCTCTAAAAACATTTTCTTTATTACATTAATAAAATAATTAACTGAACCACGGAAAAGACGACTAAACTTTGACAGCCATGATCAGTTTGTTGCCCTACCTCTCTCCAGACTCATCCTGTGTTGTTTGATTAGTTTTTTTTTTGTGAATATAGCAAATGAAAGTGTCCTGTATTTGTTGAATTTATTTTTATGAAACCTTCTTTCAAATGCATGTAGGCCTTGGTCTTAAAGAGGGCGATTTCTGTGCTAAATGAAGTTTATTTTTACACAAATGAGGACATCTAACAGTCCACACCTGAAGGATGACATGAATGTTAATGGGGGGACAGACAGGGGTCATCACAGAGCTAACTTTACACTCCACAATGTCAGGCAGTTGCACTCATTGCTTGTGTGTCATCCACAAATTTCCAACCAAAATCAAATGGTTCTATCCAACATTATTCAATGACAAAATTCCTGATCATTAAAATACTTCAAAGTGGATTTGAACCCCGGATCACTTCTCTCCATCACTGAGCCATCTCATCTCTTATAATGCAGTGATTCTAACAGCAGTCATGTGGTTTAAACATTGTGTCAACATAGTAGAACATACATGTCTTACAGTAACACCTGTAGCACCGTTTGGGGAAAGTTCAGAATCACTGTTGTCGATGCAAAATGTCTCCAGACAGCAGTTTCATCAAACAGAATGCAGAAAGAGCGATGCTAGGACTGATGTTTACCCTCCTAAAGGTCTAGAATTAAGAATTCATGTCAGTGTGAACTATGTCTGTAACGCTAAGCAATGTCACAAGCGGCCAATGAACACCAATCGTAAGCAGTGTCAAACGTTAAAGCCTCCCCAGTATATGATCTCAAATACAACGTTCACAGCATTCCACCTCCCCCTACAGGCTCACATTTGTAGTTACACTCATCACATCTATTCTCAGAGTGAAATGCTTCCAAATAAGTGGGTATCTGTAGCATTGATTATTCCAACTGGATGTAGTTAATCTGTTTCCTTTACAGCAATGTCTGTACCTTACAGTTCAAAGGAACACATAACCGTTACATTTTCATTGAGAACAAAGGCTCAGGCTGGCTTAGGTGATCCTTGGTGTTTGTTCCTGTGTTGCTTCTACAGGAAGAAGAATCTATGCGCTGGTTGTTATGACAGTAGGGCTGTTATGTGTCCTCCAAGCTACTCTCAACATCTCCCTCAGACTCTTCTCCTGTGAGTCTGTTTCAGTTTTACATTATCTTGAAACTTCCAAGTAGTAGACAGGATCATATTTATTACTACAAATAATTAATGAATTATTACTTTTGGCACTTATATTATTTTTTTGTATTGATTTTATGTAAAGCACCTTGAGCTACAATTCTTCTATGCAATGTGCTATATAAATAAAGTCTTACTTACTTACTGAAAAAAATCTTTCCTGATAAAAGAAATGTCTTGCCTATTTTTTTTCTTTTCATGTGAAAGAGGCAGTGCTTAACAGAGATGTTTTTCTCTGTTGGTGTAAAGCTGAGAGAGACCTGACTGCAGAGAGAGACCAGCTACAGAGAGAGAGAGACCAGCTTGAGACCGGCTTCAACAATCTGGTTGCAGAGAGAGACCATCTTATGAAAGAAATAGAAAGGTTGAATGAGACGAACAGTGGTAAACACAACAAATTTGAGCTAGTTCTGTTACCTCTGTAAATAGGTAAATCAGCGATTCTAACATTGTGATATAGTATGTGTGTGCAGGGCTCAACATTAACGACGTCCAGTCGTCGATGAAAACGATGTCAGGGACAGTTCAACACAGACTTTAGGACGACCGTGGGACGATAGACCATAACAATATAAAATACACACGCCAGTGATTCAACACGTTTAAACACAAGGCGGGTGAAACATATTACATTTAGCTCTAGCTTAAAATTCCATAAATTATGATCAATTTGTTAACATTACAAGCCGTGCTATGTACCGTACTGTGAGGGAAAAAGTTAGTTGAGAGCCCTGCAATAGAGTGCAGTAGAGTTTAGTAGAATCCTCATCAATGATGCAAACCTATTTTTGAAAAGAAATGGCAAAAAAAAAATTCAACCTTTCAAAAAAAAAAAATTTGAGAGAGAAGAGAACAGAGATGTGTTAGGAAGAGTTGTGACTAAATCAAATTCTTTGAAACTTCTAGAAGGCTGTCCCCATGAATGGAGAAAGTTTGGCTGTCACTGTTACTATGCCTCTACTGGAAAGAAACCCTGGGAGGAGAGCAGACGGGACTGTCTGGCGAGAGCAGCTTATCTGGTGGTCATAGACAGCAGAGAGGAACAGGTGTGTTTGAGTGTGTGTGTGTGTGTGTGCGCGCACACGTGCGAGTGTGTGTGCGCGCGAGTGAGTGAAGGAAAAGCCTCTTCTCTGATCAGTGTTTTGTATATTTTCTCCTCCACAATCAACAGACATTCATCAATGGGTTATATGCATCAGGCCTTCATGTGTGGATTGGTCTGACTGACAGAGATAGTGAGGGGAATTGGACCTGGGTGGACGGAACACCACTGACCACAGCGTAAGACTGAATTTTATAGCTAACAAGTTAGAAACTACCGGTAGTATTTTGTAGTCATACTTGACACAATTATTACATTTGACAGAATTTCCATTATCTTGCCACTAGTACTAACACTTAATTAGCTTTATTTATTTTCCAAGCCATTTCTTAAGTTGTTATTATTTTACATCACTATTTATACCTTTCTTAATGAGTTAACATACAAAAATAACCCTTTATAAGCAAAGTTTTCCAATTTAAAATCCTTGAAAATGTTCAGCAATTTATAGGTCTTTCCCCCCCCTTTACAACCTAGTTGTCACAGAAGTTAATGAGGGACTAGAAAGTGAGTGTGTCATCTCCACTGCAGGTACTGGCAAAAGGGACAACCCAACAGCTATAAAACAGAACAAGACTGTGTCGAATTCTTCCATCGTGCATTAGGCCAATTGGGGGAATGGAACGATGAGGCGTGTTCTGCTGAAAATCAACGTATCTGTGAAAAATAGGAAATTTGTCTACACTGCTGTTAGCTCCTGTAGTGTATCTACCATGATCTTGTGCTGTCCAATTATAAAATAGAACACCTACTGGTCACATGGCAATGTTAACAATAGATTAATTCTTCTTACACTTCTTTCTGTAACAGTTTTAAAGAGTAACTAAATCCTGGCCTATATCCCTTACCTGTGTGATTGGGATATACTGTTATTATAGTGTGTTTTATATCGATACAATACACATTTTCGTATGTAACATTCAGCTAATGAACTGAATGCATAGATTTGATGATTCTGTTAATGCATACAAAGGAACAGTAAGATCATGATCTTGGACTGTCAGAACAGGAAATAGCACTCCCTGTAACATGTACCCTATTAGAATGTGCTGTTGTCTATAATACAGTAGCTGATAATTATTGTGTTACATTTTACAACTAACAATTGCATGCGATTAAAAGTAATCTCTCATTTTTGCCGAGTTAATGGTATTACTGCTCATAAAAGGACTTCAAGAGTCACATGTACAGTAATCACCTGCTTAGCCATCATGCAGTACCAGACAAGTTGTGTTCTGACTTGCCTTTGAACCACTCCCTTGTAAAAGGAAATATGTGGAAGGAATATGACTCATTCACACTTGAATCACTTCAATGGGATATGATGGGACAACTCACGTCTCTGGTCAACAAATTTTTGCTGTTACCCTAACCCTTCAACAATACCGTGTTCTCTACATTAGAAATGCATGTGAAAACACACGCCAACCAAATAAGAAGGGAACAAAATCCACATTGTGGTGCCGGGGGTGGATATGGTTTTGGCCGTTGGGTGAGGATGGCAGCCTACCTGTTGTGTTTTCCTGAATTCCTCAATGATCTTGGCGGCCATCTCGTAATCCTCCAGAAGGTGGTAGGCGATGGCATAGCCGATCCACGAGGCCCGCTGGGCCGGACGCAGCTGCAGTAGCTGGTACCTCGTCTCCTGCAGATATTAACAGGACGGACAGCAGTCGTTAGTTTCGCTTGACTGCTCCGCATGGAGAATGTGATGGAAACTAGCTGCTGGTTTAGCAGAACTGCTATAATATTGATCTCACAGGTTAGCATGTTAGCAACTGGTAACTCAACAAAAGGACAGTACTTAGCAGTTCTTTTCTTGAAATAGGATACATTTAGCCAAAAACCAGACAAGTTGCAGAAAACCAAACATTTTACAGCTAAAGTTATGTCAAAAAAGTTCTTAATAAAGACAAGAAGAGGAAAGTGCAGAGTCATGGTACCCATCTCTGATAGAGAGGACAGTAAACTCTACCTCCTCTCCTACTCTCTACCCCCATCCTGCCTTCCCGACCCTTGAAGCCACAGAGCCCTGACCCCACACCCCTCTCCCTCCTCACCCGGTACCCCTCCAGGTCCCTCATCTGGATCTGCAGGAGGGACAGGTCCCGGAGGATCTGCAGGTTGTCCTTGTCCCACTTCAGAGCGTTGCGGTAGCACTTGATGGCCTCGTCATACTTCTTGTCCGACCTCTGCAGCAGGCCGTACACGTGCCAGCCTGGGACGCCAAGGGTTAAGGAGAGGGGCCGCGCACGCACACTTCTATACCAGCAGGATTGTTGGCATACACATACCAGAATATGTTGACTGTCAGCTCGAAGTTGACCCCTGTAAAATAAATCTGCCCTTACTTTCCTGTGTGTGTGTGCGCAGTGTGTGCGGTGTCAACACACAGTAGCACTTCTGTGTGTTGAATGCACGCTGGTTGTGTTTTCCTGTGTGTGTGTGTGTGTGTGTGTGTGTGTGTGTGTTTCTGCACAGGGCTGCGTTCACAGGAGCCTGAGTCTGAGACAACACACACTTATCAGCTGGAAATGTCAGCGGGGATTTTGCTCAAATGTGTTTGTAGGTCTGAGGGGAAACAGTCCATTGCCAAACGCTTTCAAGGCAACAGCTCTGCAATGCAATGTTTGACCAGTGTGTGTTGACATTGTCATCCTCATAAAAACCACAAGGTTTCAACCATAGCAACCTCTGCACTATAATCAGTGAATGACCAAAGGCACACATACACCCACACGCTCTGTGTCAGGTGCTTAAGGATACAGACGTGGCTTTTGAGGTCATTGCGGAGGCCTCGCCTGACCAGTTCGTAAGCCTCCTCCTTCTTTCCAAGACAGTTCAAGGTTAAACCCTTCATCGCCAGGGTCTCTGTACAAAGCAGAGAGTAAAGGGACGAGGGCGAGAGAGCAAAGAGAAAGGAGAGAGAGACAGAGAGAGACACAGAGAGTGAGACAGAGAGAGAGTGACAGAGAGACAGAGAGGAAAAGAGAGAAAAAGAGAGAGAGAGAGGGAGATGTTCAAGGAGTCATCACAGACCGTCTTGTGGTGTGAGGATGTAGAGAGCAGGAGGAACACTCCTGTTGTTCTTTACCTCCATGCTCGGCAAACTTGGGGTTGGACAGGATCTGTTTGCAGAACTTGAGCCCGTTTCTGTACTGCTTGTGTTCGTAACATCGCTGTAAAGAGAGAGAGAAATCATTCCACTGTCACGGACTGTTTTCACGTTGGCTACAGCAACATACACAAGATTTCCTCACTGTGGCAAGAAAAAGATGGAAGCAGACGGAGTAAGACTTTTGATTCAAAGCAGTCTGTCTCTCCCACTGAAGGTGAAGACACAGCAGGACTGCTGGATTCTGGCCAAGGTGAAACAAGAGTGCAAGTGTGGTTGCGTGTGCAAGCCGCTTGTTATTACACAAGACACACAGGGTTGGTCCCCACAACACTAACCCTCATGCCTCAGTCCTTCCTGTTGAAGGTGCCCCACTGGCCGGCGCGAGGGTCGGTAAGGCCATTCAATAGGTCTTTCTTACAAATGCCGCTGTCTACCAAACAAGTTATTTTTAAAACCGCTCCATGTTGCGCAATCCTCATCCTACTCCACAGTTTAAGCTGATTGGAGTGAGAAGGGGTGGGGGTGGTGTATGAGGAGGAAAGAATTTGAGACAGAACGTGTTGGATAGAGACCTAACCTGTGTGTGTGTGTAGGGAGCATGCAATCAGCAGATTACATTTCTGCTGCCTGCAACACCACTGACGGCCAGTATGATGGTGTAAGCTCCAGACACTGATCTCAAATCAGTTCTGCTCCCCTTTTTACACGCAAGCATGTCACAGAGGGCTTCACATGCGCCCATAGAACTGCCCCTCAACCAACCTAAACCCTCAAGGAAGACAAGGAAAAACTCCCAGAAAAACTCCCAACGGGAGAAAAAATGGAAGAAACCTTTGGAGGAGCAATTCAGAGAGGGATCCCCTCCTCCAGAGACGGTTGGTAGGAGAGAGGAGCCAACAACTCAAAACATGGCATGAGGCAGTTATACAGAACTATTTGGAAAGGCAGCAGAGAGAAGAGAGAGGAGAGGCAACAGAGAGAGAAAGAAAGAGAGTTCCTAAGTGACGTAGCTAGCGATGAATGAAGAAGGCTGTTGAATCGCCGGTAAACTTGTTCTCCACCTTAAGAAACCAAACCCATTTCCCTGTGAGCCAGGCCCGCAACGTCTCGCTCCAGAGGTGAGGTCTGACGTAGGTGAGCAAAATGAGTTCTGCGATTGATGTTCAGAGAGGAAAACAATAAGGCCCACTGTGTCAGCTGCATCACAGGCCTGAAGAACAGGCCACATCCTCGTCCAACACAACCAACTACGAAGGCTCTTCCTTTTTAAAGCAGCTCCTTTAAAGCCAAAACACATGCCATCGAGGTGCTACTAGTTGTACCCTACATTTCGCTAGATTTGAGAAGTAGCCATCGGAGTTTGTACAGAATGAAACGTGTCGAAACACATTTGGGAGGAGGAGAAGAGACACTGACTGACACACAGACACACACACCCACTTGCAGCTTTAATGTAACCTTAGTAACACCAGAAGTGCTTATCTGGTATGTTCAACACCTCCCACCAAAAATAGCTTAGTCCGCAGTGGCTGTGTGTGTGTGTGTGTGCAACAACTAAGACTGAGGCTAGCGAGGGG
Source organism: Hypomesus transpacificus (assembly GCF_021917145.1). NCBI lineage: Eukaryota > Metazoa > Chordata > Actinopteri > Osmeriformes > Osmeridae > Hypomesus > Hypomesus transpacificus. Next base: position 61,059 of record NC_061081.1, read on the forward strand.
TACATGCACAACTAAGGCAGTGAAAGCCACTAGGGAAGGACTGTGGTTGAAATAGTGTGACACTGTGGACCACACTGCAGGCGAACAGCACTGTGTGCCAACGGAATCATTCCCATTCCATCAGTCACCTGGGGACTTGCCAGTGAAGCACTGCCAAGGCTGAGGAAAATGGACCAAGGGGTGTGGCAAGACAGGGAGAACTTCATTTGGTCCAAACTTGCATGTAATGTCAATAGTCTACGCTGACACCGCACATCCCATATGAACATAAAAATCAAGTCAAACTTGAATGTGTTTATGAAAAGGCTAAGTAGTTTACGATGTCGGAGGGTCAACTTGCTAATGAATGGACAAAAAATATAAGTTGCCTAATCTATGTACCATCAGGATGTAAAGAACTAAGCTCTCTCTATAGAGGGAGTGTTTCTTGACCTCTGTCCCTTGCCTATGGCCACAGAATAAACCATCTTCTGGAGTGTATTTAGTAACACAATGCAATGTTAACTCAACATCCTGACCTTGTTGAATAAGAACAGCATTGAACAGCATTCTTCAAACGAATACCCTCAACAATTGGCTTATTCTTGTAGGGAAATAGTAAGGCATTTGACAGATCATGGCAATGTCAACAAGAAAGGTTATTAGTCAGACCTGCATTGCAAAACACGTAATTAAACCAAAGTACAGCACATACACAGGATAATCCTACGTTTCCAAATAAGTGAGAACCCTACTACTCCAGCAATATAATTGAGAATGTATAGCTATCGAAGATAAGTATGAATTACACACATTGTTATTGACAATGTTGTCATATTATTGGACTAACTAACGGAAGTGATGGAATGAAATTTCACTACTGGAGCCAAAATCGTAAATAGCTAGCCTAAATAAGGGTATAAACGGTATGTGTTGCACATTGTCATTGGAGACTGTTCGGAAACTGATTAAGGCTATTGTTCTTCCTCCATTCAGGGAACGACAGCTTATCAGGTTCACTAGATAGAAGTAATATGGCTAACCGCAAATTACTAGCTAGTTATTTTCCATAGTAGTTACCTCAAGATAGTTCGTAAGTTACTACAATTGCTTTACCAGGATCTTGGAGTTTCTAAAGCACCTGGTAATGTTGTGAATATAGCTCTATACTTAAACCATGACAGGCGAACATGTTAACTCTAAATGGTTTGACAACTAACTGGCTAGCACCTTGCTACTGGCTAGCTAGCTACGTCGACATCACTCCTAGTACTACTGCTACAGTAGTCGCTGACTACAGTAGTTTGGTTAGAATGGAAACAGTAGGGCACGTTGGCTAGACTAATTATCTACATTGAAAGCTAGGTCGCAAGGGCGAAAAGCAGACAGTCTGAGAGCAAAATACAGGTAAAGCTTATTCGGCCACATCTCTGACAAACACATATGATATCTTGCTCTCTAGGGGCTGAGCATGATGATGATGATGGCTAACAAGTTTGCCAAGCTAGCTATGCTAGCATTAAGTCAGCAATGGTTCATTGTGTGAGGGGCCTTCTTTAATTCTGAACTTTCTGGGCAGGCAGGTAATTTGTAAAAAAGTGACACATTTAATAACCTCGCAATGCAACTTATTGCATACACACATTTTGTAAATACTGGCCATAAAATGCCAACATAAAATGCCACCAGTGCAGATGAAACAAAGAGCTTGGTTGACAGTTTAGTCCCCATCAATGCTTGTCATGTTGCCAGCAATAGCAGCAGGCTAAGGACGGTATCTAGCTAGTTAGCTAGCTAGCAAACAACTGAACAGGCGAGTCTGATTATTAGCCAAGCCAGCAACATTTGTGCCGTTGGGAATCCAGGCAGGGGGACATGAAGATGCCGGTGTATACAACAATTGACACTTAACTACTATAACGCATCAATGTGTTGGCTCACCAAAATCCTCTTGAAGAGAGCATTCTCCTTAGGTGGTAGGGTAATTGTCGGCATTGTTGTGGTTACAATTTAAATTCCCCCCTCGACCTCAGCACATGTAGATAAAGAACGAGTTGAATATGTCGCCAGATCTCTCCCCCCTTCTCTCCGCTCGATTGCTTCGTTTTCGTGCTCTCGTCTTTCCTCTCTCACGTGGTTGACGGTGGACCAGGCAGCCTTCAGCCCAAAATGGCAGTCAAGCAAATTTCTCCGGGTCAAAATGCGTTGCGCTGCTGGGTCGAGCTGTTTTGTGCTTATTCCTTTGCTATGCAATTGTGTTTTTTTGTTTGTTAATCATGCATTTGTGCACTGACTCTTGTAATTGTTCATTGTCCAGAGCTCAGTTTCCCCCAATTAAGGGAATGTGTGGGACTTTTAATCTTTAATTGAATTAAGTAATGAGAAAGCCGTTTAGATAAAAACAATTGTCTTTGCCCTCAAAGTGACTGAATGCCTGTATGTTTTGGCGTAAAATCAAATCAAACGTACTGCTGTGAGCTATTCAAGGATTCCCCACAAGAGGGGGCTATAGCCATAGAAAAATAGTGACACCATGCCCCTGTACCCGTTTTGCAGTGTGCGAGGCAGAAGGTTAGACACATCTCTTGTTATCAGGTGGCCTCCGACTCCTGTACACCACACTATGTTGCAATATCATTAATCAACACGTTTTTCAGAAACACACAGAAACAACTGCACTGCTGCCCTCGATTCAGCATCCTGTCAGCATAGTCTTTCTTTTAATCTACCTCTTTTTATCATGTCTCTTCTCTCTCGATTTATCGTCTTCTCTTCAGCCCTTCATTACCATCGTTCTCGTCTCTCTACATCCCCCTTTCCTTCAATCTCCCTGGTGGGTTAGCCTATCAGGCCAATAAGCAACAACAAGGAAGGTGTATGAATATCCCCCCCATCATGTCTTTGTGACACATCATTTCTCCTGCTGATTAAACCATGGAATGCACCCCCGTCTCTCTCGCTCTCTCCCTCTCTCTTTCTCACACACACACACACACACACACACACACACACACACACACACACACACACACACACACACACACACACACACACACACAGTAGTCAGACAGCTGCAGCCAGTGGATTAGCATTTGGAGCGGGGATTGATTAAGACTGTCTGGCTGCTCTCAAGCTTATTTCACTAAATGGGACCTGAGGAGGATAATGTCCCTAACTAAACGCTGGTCCCTTGGGGAGGGTGTATGTGGGTGTGTGTGTGTGTGACAAAGGAGATGTGGCTCGTAATAAACCTTTTATATATTCTCCCCTCCCATCCCCTCATCTCTACAGTTCCATGTAGATCACCTTCTCATGGCCTTCTGTCATATCTTCTCTCTTTCTCTGTCTGTCTGTCTGTCCCTCCCTCTATCTAATAAACACTAAGGATAAAGTATTTTTTACAAATGCGTGTTAGGGGGCGGGGTTATCTGGCAGGGGGGTAATCTGGCAACAATTAACTCATCATTTGACCTTATCCACTCAACCCCCACGCAGCCCCTCTCTCTGTCCTCTTCCATCTCTCCACCCTTACCTCTCCCTCGTTCTCCTCTTGGTGGCATCTCTCCTGAGCTTGAGTAATGATGTTGTCATCTCCCTCCCTTTCCATTCATCACTGTCAGAGACATATATAGGGGGGAGAGAGAGAGATGGGACGAGATATGTACAGGGAGAGAGAAAGAAGAAAGGCAAGAGGGTTTAGACAAATGGAAAGAGATTGGGAAGGGTGGATAGACTTGCAACAGTGTGAACAAGGGAATGGAGAGAGAGAGTTCCAGAAGGCAGGTGCATGGGTTTGTTTTCTCTTCCTCGTCCAATGGACAGTGACACAGAGTGTGGGATGATTCATGATTATTATTAGTGTCAGACAGAATTAAGACGCTGCTCTTTAGCATTTGCAAGTTTAATTATGCAAATGAGGTCTTTCTTCGACACGGCTTTGGGCCTCGGCTCTGCCTGCCGTGAAATATTATATTTCATGTAGAGCAGGATTGTCGGAACGTTTGTTAAAGCAAGTGTCTCAGCAATTGAACATTTCTTTCTATATTTCACAGTCCTTCACTGTTTTAGGGTGGGATTTCATATATATGAAATGTCTCCTGTAGTTATATATTGTCATTATAAATATTTGCAGGACACTCTACAATTGCACTTAAAGGAATACCAACATGTGCATGCGCACACACATGCAGGCACACGCACACACGCACACACTCACATCCAGAGAGATGCCTTCAGACAGAAGTTTCATTTAATATGATCAGCGAGAACATTCTCTCTTTATTGTTGTATCTTTTCTGAAAAAAAAAGAAAACAAAAAAAGTGTTTTGTTTTTCTCTCGTGTTAACATTTCAGAATTCTGTACAGGATAAAAAGAAATAAGCACTGCTTAAGAGTAAAATCCCAAACTAGAAAAAAATTAGAAGAGGTTTACAATACAAATTAGTAGTAAGACATTGTCTGAAGTGCAATGGCATAGCTCAGATGGGTTAAAAGTGAAAAAAACAGAAATAAAAATACTTCTCTATTTTTTGACAAACAGTAATTTCTTTACAGAGAGTAGAGACAGTATTATCTGATGTATTTAAACCTGTAAAAACATATTTACAAATAGCCTTTTTCTTTTATATAGTTTTTCTCATAGTCAACAAAAACAAGGAAGAACAAAAAAAAAGATACCGTAAAATGACGTTCACAATTGACTTGGTCCCAGTATACAATGATATTTGGAGGAAGCTTTGTTAAATTTTTTCATATTTTTTATGCATGGGGGGGATTGTCCTTCATATTTAAAAAGGACTAATGGTCACTAACTGAGGCCCCTGTGTCCATTAACACTGTTTCCCCCACCTGAAACAGCAGGCCTATAGGAGTAGGAAGTAACACATTGAATGAGCTAGCAACCCCTGGTCGCTGGTCTGAAGCCTGATTCACACACCTCCTAACTCTTTTAGTTAGGGTTGCAGGAAAGGTAAACTGACTCCTGATCTCCAGACTTGACTCTCTTGGGGGCGACTTCTGTGCCGAACGCTACACTCTTCCTTCCAACACAAACACCAAATGGGCTACATCCTCCCGAAACATAAGCAGACAAAAATATATATGTGACTGTATGGGTGTTACCAACCTTCGCTGAGACTGGCAAAAAGGTCTTTCACCTACAAGGTTACTTAAAGGGTTCTGGGAAACAGTATTAACACTATGGCATGGACATAGACAATAGATTGGCCAGAGAAAGATAGAAAGAGCGAGAGAAGAAGGGGACTTGATTAGGTTTGTTGTGACATTTCGCATTCAGTCCTTGTTGAATGTTGTATGTCGGTTGGTACAGAAGTGGAAATCAACACTTCATCTAGCAGTACCCAATGATGAAGCATTTGGAAGCTATGCGTGCAAAATCTTCTGACACAGTTAAGTCACTAGGGAGAGGGCGTTAAAGCCACTAGTGTTCCTAAATCACACTTCTCCTAGCTTTGAGGCCTATAAAAGCCTGATACAATATTTCTCTCTACCCCTAGTTTCACCTCTTGGGTTTCAGGCAAAGGCGGGTTGTGTGTAGGCAATGACTTACTGAGAGCACGGGGAGATATCCTGCCAGACGCCACAACCCTTTCTAATCTCCTTTTGTCTCAGCTCTTTATAAAAGTATATAAATAGAAATCAAAGCAGAGGTCACACATTATGGAGAACAGTGGTTAGGTTACGCCGTGGTAAGGCCTTGTTTAGAGTGATCTCAGCCTCTCTTCACAGTACTAGGACCGCTATTCATGTTTCACATACATCTGAACGACATAACAAACGCAGAAAACTGAGCGACGACAGCCTTCAGGTCCGAGAACCTTCAGATAGACAGAGAGACACATTGAACAGTGAGACTATCCTTTTTTTGTTGTTGAACAGATTCAATGTTTTCTAGCTGACACAAAAAGCATGTGACAAAAAAAAGGTCAAATAACGAGTGTGAGCACTCCAAGATGGCTGACCATGTTTTTTAGTTTTTTTGTCCATTTCAAATGAAGTCACTTGTGGTGCTTGATATACATTCAATGCCTAGCTACCCTTTCCTACTTGTCTTCTAGTTGGACTACATTTATATAGATTTCATGAGAGAGATTGAGAGACAGACGGTGATTATTAGGTGTGATGGAGCTCCCTAAGCTGCATCTCTCTCTGACTGATAGATCCTCTCCCTCCATTCTCCTTGGCCGTTGGGGAGTGGTGTGTGTGTGTGTGTGCGTGTGTGTGTGTGTGACAGAGAGTATGTGTGTGCGCGCTAGCTGCCAGTTCTCTCAGTTCTCTCTCTCTTCCACACACACACACCTGGACACAGACACACACACACGGACGTGCTCACACACACACACACACACACCAGACACACACACAGCTACAGCGAACAGGAAATGAAGCCCTGGCTCCTCGGCTCAGGCTGGTTGCCTAGCAACAGTGGTAGGGGGGCCCGGTG
>NC_061081.1:73941-151441 GCF_021917145.1 Hypomesus transpacificus
TAGCTCTCGCCCAATCAGACAACCCATTTCAGGATGGGAGCGTCACAAGTATTGGGGCGCCTCCCACTTGGCAGCACGCCCGACCCTCCCTCCCCCCCTTCCTCCCTCCCTCCAGTCCTCCGCTCCTCCCCCGTTTACCAAGCTCCCTCCCTCTTTTACTCGACCCTCCATTCCTCCCTCCCTCTCTCTCCATTGCTCCTCCCTTTACGTCCTAATGTTCAGTTTAGTCCCCTTCGTCTCCCCCCCCCCTCCTCCCCCCTCTTCTCTACAGGGGCTGTCTTGGCTCCTGGCCCACAGCTCCAGTGGAAACTTTACACACAGGAAAGAGACTCGCATACTACTCTTCCACTAGTGTGTGTGTGTGTGTGTGTGTGTGTGTGTGTGTGTGCGTGCCTGCGTACGTAAACTGAATTGTGTTAACTGAAAGTGTTAACAGTATTTGTTCAAATATAAGAGCCATAACTAGGGAAGAAGTCACGGCAAACTGGAGAAGGGAAAACTAAAAGTATGCTACAACACCATATTACACATCTCGGGCATGTATTCTGTACCTTTACTAGTTATACAATGGTATGTCAGTATGGACTATTGTTGTGCAAATGTACAGAACACATATATTGGGTCTAAATGTACACAGAGTCATTTAAAGGAGATGGAAACATGCGTTCTTTATTCATTTTCAAGCCATTTTTTTCTTTTAAAAAGAGGACATTACATAATTCGCCAAATACTTCCGCTCGGAGCAGAGAGACGCCCGGTGTTTTAGCGCACACACACACACACTTGACATATCCAAGCAGACAGGCAGCCTGTTCGGGCTGTCTGCATCACAGTCGCCATGACAACATGGGGAGACAATTCGTAACAATATCCAGTCCCCCATCACTGACCAGAAAGAGAAGCCATCTTTCTAGAGCCTATTTCCCTATTGGGTGCTAAAACAGGACTACAATTATATTTTTATTTTTACAACTAGCAACTGTACAGTTACCTTGCCATTTCTGGCCCTCGCCCCACACCTTGCCTTACCGTCGACCCAATGTCATTTCCTTCCACAGTTCCTAGTCCCATGGAATAGGCAGCATGCTCATCTGTGGTTCTGCTCCTCTCCTACGGGCAATCTTGCCTCTAAAATATGGATGACAGAGAACTCCTCTTTCACATTCTCCCTCTCTCCCTCTCTCCCTCTCTCCCTCTCTCCCTCTCTCCCTCTCTCCCTCCCTCCCTCCCTCCCTCCCTCCTTAGTTCTCCAGAGGCTGAGAGAGCCAGTCTCCAGTTTCATGTCCTTATCTCCATCTCACCCTCTGCGTGCTTGGACAGCAGCCCTCCCCCGCCGCACTCTGATACAAACTACAAGTCCCACAATTCTCCTCGTAGTTCTGTTCCTATAGCGGATAATGACGTTCCAATCAAAATAACTCAAACTTTATTTAGTTTTTTAAGCTATGCCTAGATGTAACCTTGTACCAACACATTTACCTCCACTAACAAGACCTGTGACCTGAATATGCAGAAAATTGTGAGGAGCATGCGTCTCAAGTCTCTCGTCTGTCTGTGGAAACACAGAGAGGGTAAAGCTTCAGTGGAACGTCTGTCTGTGGATAACAGAGAGGGTAAAGCTTCAGTGGAACTCTGCCGGCGTCCTGACAGACTGGAAGAAGAGGCAACAGGGGAGAGACAGACACTCAGGAAGCCTGGGAGGGTGAGAGAAGAGCAGGGGGGAAAGGGTTGGATGGAGAGAGATAGTGGGAGGGGGGGGGGGTAAAGAAACTGAAAGTGTGTGTAGTGTGGAGCGAGAGAGAAAGAAATAGAGACAGAGACGGAGACGGAGACGGAGACGGAGAGAGAGAGAGAGAGAGAGAGAGAGAGAGAGAGAGAGAGAGAGAGACAGAGAGACAGAGAGACAGAGAGACAGAGAGACAGAGAGACAGAGAGACAGAGAGACAGAGAGACAGAGAGACAGAGAGACAGAGACAGAGACAGAGACAGAGAGAAAAAGATAAGAGTGTGTGTTTGGACAAGGCAGTCCTGTGCTGTTCCATGTTCAAGATTCTTATCTGCTCTATTTTCTATTTTAGGATGTATCCAGGAAGGCATCAACTGGGCCTAGCCAGAGAACCAGTCCCAAACTAAGTCAAGGCGTGTGTGTGTGTGTGTGTGTGTGTGTGTGTGTGTGTGTGTGTGTGTGTGTGAGGAGGGAGAAAGTATGAGTCTGCATATGTGTAGGACTACAGCTGGGTCAAAGGTCAAGCTCCAACCTCATCCCAGTAATGGGGCACTGTGGGATAACTACACATATCCACAATGCACTGCTCTACACTTCACGATGGATCCGTTTTGATGCCTCTCTCCTCTGGTGGAATTTTCATTTTGCAAATATGACCAAATCAGGCTAAAAGCAACAGGTTGGGACTCTTGTAAAGAGATTTACTCTTTGCAAGAGCTAAGAACTAAACAAGAAAAATAAGACAAGGTTTTACACGGTGGAAAAAGTGGACGTTAGCCCTGTTGTATCATCGAATCAATCCACTTCCTCCACCAAGCCTGCTCGTATCATCGAAAAGGGATCTCTAAACACAACAGAAATTCCGCTGAACCCCTCCCATCCAAAAACAACCTTTATTGTGTCGGTCTGTCTCTTTTGCCAGCTCGCTCTGTCCGTCCCTCACTCCCTCCCTCCCTCTCTCTCTCTCTGACACTCTCCTGTGTCCACACTTTCTCCCATCTCTCTGTTCATATGGCCCACCGCAGGTTTATCAGATCCTATGTTTTCTCAGGGAGCGTTTTTCTGCCGTGCGCCTACTGTAGCACAATTACTCAGCCTGGTGCACTAATGGCTATTGATGCAGCTGAGGGCCCCCCCCCACACACACACACACACACACACACACAGGCTTTCAATGTGGCTTGCCCTGTACAAACAAATGCGCGCTCACTTTCAGCGCCCACACTATAGCTTGCCTTTGGCACGCGGGAAAATTCATAAATATTTGATGGCAGCGGATCGATAAGGAGATATGGGTATGGCCATCTCGAGCAGGACGAGAAGTCATGCCACAAAGGAAGAGGGTCACACACAGCCTCGTTGATACTTATGAACAATGTCCCCCTCACACAATAAGGTGGGTTAAAGCAGGTGAGCACAAACCTGCTGAGCAGCGTTCAGTTGTTTACTGTGGGGTAATACGTCAGCGCGTGTGAGTGACTGTGTGTGTGTGTGTGTGTGTGTGTGTGTGTGTGTGTGTGTGTGTGTGTGTGTGTGTGTGTGTGTCAGGGCTACCTGAGCTCGTGGAGTAATTCCCTCTTAGAGGCGGATTTCTCCTCGCCAGTCGGCAAGGCTGGGAGCGGTTTAGAGAGCTTAGCCAGGTAGGATGAGTCGCTGTGAACGAGGGATCGCCCAGGGAAGGGAGGAGAGGAGCAAGTGGCAGTCAACGGGAAAAGGAGAGTGAGGTGTGATGAGGGGGGGAGAGAGAGAACGAATAAGAACTGTTAGGGGGCGACCTGACTAGGACTGTGCTTTACTTGCCGCGAGGAGAATGTCCGTTTAACTAGTGTCACATGATGTCGAGCTGGAACAGGGAGATGTTTGTGAACCAGGGTCTAAATGTTGTGTGGGGGAGATCATTCCAGCACAGTACTAATACACCTCATTACATACAGACTACGTTACAGGGGAGGAAAGAAAATACTTCTAGAGACAACAACAAGATCTGAGTCACTGGATCTAAGATTCCACTAAACAAACCATGTTGATCCTCTCACACACACGAGAGCTGGGCCAGGATAGGCCAGTCATATAGACTCTCGTTTAGCCTCCACATCTCCCTCTGAGCAAAGCTTAGGTTGACTGGGTCCACCCTTCCTCATGCTACACAGTGTGTGTGTGTGTGTGTGTGTGTGTGTGTGTGTGTGTGTGTGTGTGTGTGTGTGTGTGTGTGTGTGTGTGTGTGTGTTTTCAATACAACAACTCCAAGAGGATATATACTGCCTGCAGACATAATAAAGAACAGAGGTTATTGAAAGGGTAATGGTATGTGGGTATACATGTGCGTGCGTGGAAAAATGAATTAATGTCAGATATCTGAGAGTACGTGCTGGAACAGGGCAGAGAGAGTGCAGGCCTCATCATCCTTCTTTAGCGCACACACACACTAGATAATCCTCATATGAACCTAACCCCACCCCAATATGTATATCACAGGCAGATGGACAATACACACACACACAGTAGTGGAGTAGTTGTGCAGAAACCCGGTGGGCCAGGGGATCTCTAGAAGCGAACTAACATCCTCATTTATAATTAACATGCATTGTGTGTGTGTGTGCGTGTGTGTGTGTGTATGTCTCGCCTTCTCATTGAGAGGGATGAGAGAGCGGCGTGGCTTCACCACCAGCCCGACATCAATAATGTAAGGTGATCGCTCTCAGATGCTACGCTAGGCGACAAGGCTCAAGTCGGCCTGCTAGCAGGTACGGTGCGTGCGCACACATGTGCACCGACAGGAACGTTGTATAAAAGACAGACAGGCACACGCTCACACAAGACAGTTGGGCTCGGAGCATGTGTGTGAGTCTGCAGGACATGTGAACATGCGTGGGTGGAAGGGAATGTGGTCACAAAGCTTGCTGAAATTAAAAACATCCACAGAGAGAGAGGGGGAAATAGAGAGGAGAGAGGGGGAAATAGAGAGAGGAGAGAGGGGGAAATAGAGAGGAGAGAAAGAGAGAGAGAGAGATAAAGAAATCTAAACACAGCTTTAGGACCCCGTTGTGAGAGTTTGGCGAAGCAAATACCTCCTCTTGTTTATGTGTGTGACGTCACAATCGTCTGCATCACAGAGAGAGAGAATGTGTGTGTGTGTGTGTGTGTGTATGTGTGAGCTACATGCCAACTCACTGGGTTAAATATAGAGCTGGGCATCGGTCCCAGACTACATTAACAATGCCACAGCACCAGTACTGACACTACCATCGCACCACTAATGTTGAAACCAGAGACAAGGGGAGGGCCTGGGGAAGGAGGGATGGTGGGAGAGAGGAAGGAAGGAGGAGGGAGGAGAGGAAGGGAGGGTAGGCCTTAGATTCATGAAACTCAGCCACCCACACCTCAGCCCCTCTGCCAAAAGAGAAAGGGAGAGCTCCTCTCCAAGCAGTACAACATTGTACGTGTGTGTGTGTGTGTGTGTGTGTGTGCGCACAAGTGTTTGTGTCATTCCTTGCCGAAACATCTGCCAAGGAAAGAGGATTTGAGCACAAGGCAGACTCCGTCCTGTGCTACTGTGTTTTTGTAGAGTTTGCTTGACCATGTCCGTAAACATGGAGCAGACACAGAGTTGCACCACTTGCGCTTGTTTGCGTGCGCTCATGCACACTCACACACACACTTTCTAACAACTTGGCTGTTAAATAAAAGTGTTTCAACCACTGAAAGTCCGGCCGACTCAAAACATCCACCAGACTGTCCTTTTCTTATCACGCGCATCCACAAACACACACTCAGTGGACCACCTGTGTGAAGGTAAATCAGTGTGTGTCAGTACACCATGCCAGGAAAATGATGGGACAGTAATGGGATTCCCGGCACCTCAGAGAAAAAGAGAGAGAGAGACAGAGACAGAAATACTAAATAAAAATAAATGTATCTGTAACTAAATAGATGATGTGTCACTGTTGTTACACTTTAAAACATGTAAACGAGTGTCCAGAGTATCTATAGACGTATCACAACAAAATGACCCAAACCAATTGGATCTTCACAAGTTCCATATCAACAACAAACGTTATGCATTCACTTTTGGGCCAACAGATATGATCTGTATTTAAACTGTTATTCTGCTCGACAGCATTTGGGTTCATCAGGACATCCTACAACTCATTAGTAGTAAGAGTGTAGTATGCCAAGCACTAGTATAGGAGTGCTGGGGATGACCGACTGAGAAGAGGTCCCGAGGACTCCTCACACACACACTAATAGTTTGTCCATTTTCCATAATTACAGGTTAGTCCTGCTTCGTCGTGGGTGTGTCAGAGACCGATTAGACATGCAGTCCTGTAACAGGAGTACCTCTGCCCAGCCCTAGACAGCAGTGGACTTTTTTTTTTGTACCGAGGCAGCCTAGCACTGCGACTATACGGCCATCTAGCTGTAGAGGCATCGTCTTGAGATAGAGCGGAGACGAAAAAATGGCGCTACTGTGTCTTTAAACCGTAATCCCTTGATTCTGAGCATTTGTTGCCTACCAGCTAATGGGCGGTGCGGTTTAATGTCCACACGAAGCGGTGGGAGGTCTTTTTCTATTACAATCGCAGCCGCCTCAGTACCGTGGCTCTTGAAAAACGACTGCGCTTGCTACCTATGTCGCTTTCAGAAATAAGAGAGTGCCACCGACTTTCTGCTTAGCATTTCAAAGGAGCAATTGGCCACTGCAACAACAAAAGAATGTCGGCATTCCAGCCGACTAAGTCGCTGTTGATTCTTCTCTCCCCTTGCAGGAAAAAAGACTAGACTCTGATCAGCTAGCTGTGCATGCGTGACCCGGGGCTCTAAAACCAACATACAATCCATAGTGACAAGATACGCTAGTGTGTATTTGTGATCCTTTGTTCCATATCCCGGGACAAGAGCCTCATCAGATATGTGTCGGTACCCATTTCAGTCAAAAGAACATGATAATAAGACAAAATCTGAAAAACATTAGACGTAGCATGAAGGCTACTATCTGGTCTGTGCTAGGCTACATTACAAGGGAGCTGGACCTCCACAGCCATATTATGTGCTAACAATTTCCCCCTCCTTTCGTTCCTCCCCCCGACACTCCCTTTAAACTTCAGACTTTACCCTCGTCTTGGATGAGTACCTGTCTTTCAGAAATAATGTTCAGTTCTGTCTATCAGTCAAAATATATGCAACAGTTTGAGATCTATGCGAACTACATTGAACACTGTAGCAATTGTGTTTTTTTATGATACCGTGTTGCTGTTTTGCAAAGAAACATTTACAAGTAGGCCTGTGGTGCTTTCTCGTCCACCTAACAGTAGGCTATACTTAATATCTATTCAAAAGTCTCAACAAACTTTACGAGTTTTCAAAGACCAAGAGTATTTAGAAGGCTACAGGCGAATCTCAAAGCAAAGCAACAAAAAGGGCCACCCCCTACAAAAAACTTTCAATGGCCTATAGTCATTTCCGACCAGTAACTGACTTCCCTGTAGTTTGTAACCAAAGTGAAAGTTTGTGTGTCTCTTTACAAACACGCTTGCTGAGACTCTTGTTTTGAATAGCTGAGACTTTTCGTAGCTACTGCCAAGTGTAGAGAAAATGTTACCGTCAAACTTTTCTGAGCAAGGGACGGGAGGGCTAACAACCCCATGCTGCAATAGCGAAGGAGGGGGTGTAGCTCAAATGTTGGCTGTGATTGTTAGTACTGCTTACCGCTATGAGAGTGTTATTTCTCTGCTCGGTAGTCGAGGCCGAGTCGGGGTCTTGTTGTTTACTTTGCTGCTTGGTGTTGGCGGATTTCTTCGCCCTCTGCTCCAAGCTCCGCTGGTAGAGACTCACAGTCTCCCTGCGCTCTATCTCCAGCTGCTCGGCGTGAGCTTGCTGGTATCTGTTCTCGCAGTTGACATGGTGTCTCCGGCAGCCCTCTATCCGCTGCCGTAGCCTTTCGACCACTGTGCTGTGTTTCGGAATGCCCACATTGTTAGAGTTTCCACTCGGGTTGATGCCGCTGTTCATGGCATTGTTATTGATGCAAATGCTACTGCCGTTGGCGGCAGCGGGGGATGCAAAGTCCCCCATCCTCTAGCCAAAGGGCTGGTATTTTGGAAGAACTTTTCCCAAGCACCCTCACCTCGTTCAGATTGTTCCACAGGGGTGAGAAGGTAACTAGCTTGTTCAGAGACAAGAGAGGGGGGATTCAAAGGACAGTAGCAAACGGTGACCGATGCTGCTTCCCTCCGCCGGGACAGTACGTGGAGGTTCCACCATTCAATACTGTTTACAACAACATCGTTCTCGATCCTGAAAACAGGTAACAAAACACCCCCAGCGTGGGTAGAGCTTGCTATGCAGCCGGTCCACACTTCAATACCGCCGCTACACTTTTAACTCCAAAGGAAACATCCGGATATTAGGCTACAAGCGGTCATCACTCATTCACACAACAACCCGACGTAGCGAGCTCGCCGTTTTATTGTGTTGTCCTTTGAGAAAAAGTTTTGCTGTCTGAACCGAACGGGCTCCGGAGTTGCTCCGTGAACTTGCATCTCATTGGTTTGGTCAGTAAAAATCCCTGTCCGGTAAAAAGGTTTGCGTAAGGTCCAATCGTCCCGGTCCGTATCGAGGGACGCGAACGGAAATCCTAGAGACGCGGTGATCTCGGCTCGTCGCTAGAAGCTGCTGCCTGCCACCATCACAATAATCAAGTCCTCTCCTCCATGCAAGCGGAGTGATATCAGGACAAGAGTTGAGTAAAAACCAGCTAGAGGCTGTGAGTAGCCCGACGGCGCGGAGGAAAACACGGAGTAGAAGTGTTATTCGCTGGATTAGGAGTGGACTGAAAGCCTACTGAAATCCCGAGCCTACCACCCCAGCCGCCTTGTAGGTGTCCTCGTGAACCAAAATAAATAATCTCATCAACTGCCTAAGCATTCGAATTGACATGTTTTTTCATGTAAATAGAAAATACATATAATTGAAGCTCTAGCAGAACTGGTGGGATCAGAACCCTTACCAGTAAAACATACACACACGTACACACACACGTACACACACACGTACACACACACGTACACACACACAGACACACACACAGTGAGTTTATTTCAGAGCGGTGTAGTGTTAGACTTCACTCTTTATTTTTTGTACGCTGTGTCATGTGGGAGTTCTGAGTTCCATCTCCGACTGTTCCGGCCATATGTGTTCCCAGTCTTTCTCTCGCATTCACACAAACACACACACAGGCACACAAACACACACACAGGCACACACACAAACACACAGGCACACACACACACAGTCATCAACACCATCAGTGATGACATGTACAGCATGTGGATGCTTGCATTTAATTGTGATTGGTGCTGTTTATTACCACTTTTGCTTATACTTGAGGAACATTACATCATCAGATTCCTCACAGGAAGAAGCCAGTCACACACAATCACTGTACGTGCAAGTGTTAATGCATGTGAATGTTTGTTTGTGCCCAAGTGTTAATGTGTGTATGTTTGGCTATGTTGCCCATTCAAAATGCCTGCGGGGCAAATTCTCCCAGGAAGAGATAGAGGAAGGCAGACAGGAAATGGACCCGGGGCATGTTGAAACTCGTCCTCCTCTGACCCTACTGGTCACACATTACAGCCTTCACCCAACAGGAGAAGGCAAATAACATATACAAAAAAAAAGGATTACCAGCGATGTCACATGAGGCTACAGAGAAGAGAAAGATCCTCTCTAATAGTCTAATAGTTCCGGATTCAATGTGAATTTATGGACTTTGTTAGTTTGTTTTACATCCCCCCCTGGTTGCAGCCATTACTGGCAATTATGATGTCACACATTGAAACAGAACGTGTGTACCTAGGCCAAGACTACTGTTTGTCAGTTCCACAATCTTAGTGAGTGTGATATCATAGATAGAACTACTTTGTGTCTTTCTTCCTCTGTTTCTTTCTCTTCTTCAGGGCGCCTACACACGATCAGCGTTAAAACCGCTCTGTGCCGGCTGTGCCATTGTTTTCCTATGGGGAGAGCGGTGACTCCCAACGATAAAAAACCGCAGGAAATCATCCTCTTCTTTCTCTTTGCCTCTTCCCCCCCTGTGACTTGTCAGTGTTCTAAAACTTTTGGATTGTGCTACCTTTCCATTGTGACAGCACAATGAAAACAACTGCAGACGATCGCCACGAACCACCCAGACCATCGTCTTGTCTGTAAACTATTTCTGAAGATTTCATCACCACCTACCGTCAACAAGACCTCTGAGCATCCTGCAAAGTGCAGTCATGGCAGTCCACAGAGGGAACTGACTTGAGCATCTGTCTTACTTTGAACAGACCAGTTACTGACATAAAAGTGTGTCTGTGTGTATGTGTGTGTGTGAACGTATGTGTGGGTGTGGTTGTGCATGTGTGTGTCGCTGTAACTGGTGCTGCTGCCCAGTCCAGTCGGCTTAGAGCAAAAGGAATGACCGGAATGTTGTTGTCTGCTCACACACACACACACACACTCACACTCCACCCCCACACATCTCTGACTCCAACAGCACAAATGGACACCAGAAGCCCCCCCCCCTCTCACCCCTGGCCTTTGCACAGAGCTCTCTCAGGTTTTGCCTTAAATCACAATATCTACTTGATGTCTCATAAGTGACGTCTGTGTAGACCTTATGTAATGACATTCCATGGCCTAATTTTCTTACTGTTTACAGTTGTGGATTAATTACTACACATTGAATCTTCATGTGATGATATGTCCATTCATTATGTTGTGTATTAATAGCAATTCTAAATGTGGACTGTGACCTTACATGGTCTTTCTCTGGTTTGGTAGTGTGAAATCAGTTTCTTTTTATTGTATCTCTTCATGAAGGGGGATATTAAAGGATTATTTTAAAATATGACACAGGGAAAGTTTCTAATCCCTCCCTCTCTCCCTCTGTCACTCTCTCGGTCTCTCTCTCTGTCCCTGTCTCTCTCTCTGTCCCCCTTTCCCTCTCTCTCTCTCCCTCTCTCTGTTCCTCTCTCTGTCTCTCTCTCTGTCCCTCTCTCTGTCCCTCTCTCTGTCCCTCTCTCTGTCCCTCTCTCTGTCCCCGTCCCTCCCTCCCCTCTCATGACACACAGACGACCTGACAATGCTTCTCTCATGGTCATGCCGGTTTGTCCACTCACAACTGCAGGTGTAGAGGGTAAGAAGTGAGTTTACAAAACAGGTAGGTACGTACACACACTAAACATACAAACACCCATGCATGCACACACACACACAGTAGAAATGCATGTGTAAGGAGGCTATGTTGAAAGAGTGTTGTGAAAAGCAGAGGAGCACATTCTGAAAATAAATAGGTGAATAACATAAGCTTAAAAAAATAACCACAAGTTATTCAGGATCAGTAAAAATTTAGCATTTATTGGGAGTACTTATGACACTTCATTGTCATTCAACTAATACATGTTTGTCAAGGATCCCATATACAGTGCCCTCCAAAAGTATTGGAACAGTGAGGCGAATTCCTTTATTTTTGCTGTAGACTGAAAACATTTGGGCTTGACATCAAATAATGAACGTGAGACCAGAGATCAACGTTTCAGCTTTTATTTCCAGGTATTTACATCAGGATCTGATGCACAACTAAGAAAATATCACATTTTGTTTGAATCCACCCATTTGTCATGTGATCAAAAGTATTGGAACAGATATACTTAAAACATATTTAAGTGAATAAGACTTAATATTTAGTTGCAAATCCTTTGCTTTCAATAACTGCAGCAAGTCTGTGACCCATTGACGTCACCAAACTTTTGCATTCTTCCTTTTTGATGCTTTCCCAGGCTTTCACTGCAGCCTCTTTCAGTTGTTGTTTGTTTTGTGGGGTTCCTCCCTTCAGTCTCCTCTTAAGCAGGTAAAATGCATGCTCTATAGGGTTTAAGTCTGGAGATTGACTTGGCCAGTCTAATACCTTCCATTTCTTGCCCCTGATGTACTCCTTTGTTGTTTTGGCAGTGTGTTTTGGGTCGTTATCTTGCTGCATGATGAAGGCTCTGCCAATCAGTTTGGTTGCATCTTTCCTTAAATTGGCAGACAAAATGTTTCTGTAGACTTCCGAGTTAATTTTGCTGCTGCCATCATGTGTTACATCCTCAATGAAGATTAATGAGCCCGTCCCAGAAGAAGCCATGCAAGCCCAAGCCATGACATTACCTCCACCGTGTTTCACAGATGAGCTTGTGTGTTTGGGATCATGAGCAGTTCCTTTCTTTCTCCAAACTTTAGCCTTTCCATCACTTTGGTAAAAGTTAATCTTTGTCTCATCAGTCCATAAAACTTTGTCCCAGAATTTTTGAGGTTCATCTCTGTACTTTTTGGCAAATTCCAGCCTGGCGTTCCTATTCTTATTGCTAATGAGTGGTTTGCATATTCTGGTGTAGCCCTTGTACTTTTGTTCATGAAGTCTTCTGCGAACAGTAGATAGTGATACCTTCACTCCTGCCATCTGGAGGTTGTTGCTGATCTCACTAACAGTTGTTTTAGGGTATTTCTTTACAGCTCTTACAATGTTTCTGTCATCAACTGCTGATGTTTTCCTTGGTCTACCTGTTCGACGTCTGTTACTTAGTACACCAGTAGTTTTCTTCTTCTTCAGGACATTCCAAATGGTTGTACTGGCTATGGCCAATGTTTCTGCAATGGCTCTGATTGATTTTCCATCTTCTCTAAGACTCACAATTGCTTGTTTTTCACCCAAAGACAGCGCTCTGGTTTTCATGTTGTTTTCACCTCTGAATACAGTCTGCATAGACAAAACCTATCTTACCCAATCTGAACCTGAGTGTAGACATTCAGTGGTATTTATTGATTGAATAATGTATGTAATAGGACACATCTGGGCAACAAAACACACCTGTCAGTCACATGTTCCAATACTTTTGCTCACGTGACAAATGGGTGGGTTCGAACAAAAAGGTGATATTTTCTAATTTGTGCATCAGATCCTGATGTAAATACCTGGAAATAAAAGCTGAAACGTTGATCTCTGGTTTCACATTCATCGTTTGATGTCAAGCCCAAATGTTTTCAGTCTACAGCAAAAATAAAGGAATTGGCCTCACTGTTCCAATACTTTTGGAGGGCACTGTATCTAAAATACAGTCAAATGTAAGCTGTATAGCTTTTTTTCAAGCGATGTAAAAATGGGCGTCACAGTTAGGAACACTTGAGTTCCAAACGATATCCTCAGAGCAGACAAGAATGTTCACTCTATAGGCAGTGAAGAGGTCTGTCGGGACCGATGACCCAGCGCTAACTAGCGGGAGCTCATGGCAGATCATATAGTTCAGTTTAGCAGTAGACAGTATGGCACTAATCCCCCCCCCCCCCCCCCCCCCCCCCCTCCTCAATGACGAGCCCACACCCTCTCTGTGATTACCAAGGGGGACTCCCCTGCCTCTCCTGCCCAGGCCAAGGAACCGCTCTCTGGGGTGGCTGTGTACGGAAGGCCCCCTACCTTACCGCCAGGTTGCTGGTCGGTTGCATTAGGCTGCCTCTAAATATTTAATGTGCCCGCCGGTGCATTAGAGGCCATAGTAAAGAGAGAATCAATGACGCTGATATATTGACTATCCACAGGGAGGGAAGGGGGAGGGAGGGAGGGAGGGAGGGGGGGAGAGAGAGGGCGGGGAGAGAGGGGAGAGAGTGGGAGGGGGGAGAGAGAGGGGGAGGGGGGGAGGGGGGGAGAGAGAGGGGGGGGGGAGAGAGAGTGGGAGGGAGGGGGGGGGAGGGAGGGAGGGAGGGAGGGAGGGAGGGAGGGAGGGAAAGAGAGAGAGATACTGCCATCGCCACTACCTCTCACGCACTGCTAAGGAATACTAATACCCTTTTCATGTTCACGGAAAGGGAGGGAGAGAGGGAGACGAGGTACAGAGGAAAGTGGAACCTGCGTGAGGGGCCGTGCTGTGGGCATGTGTTTGTTGAGCTATGGCTTGTGTGTGTGTGTGTGTGTGTGTGTGTCTGTTGGGGGATGGCAGGGGCCAGGGTGACTCACAGCCATGGTATTCCTGCATCATTTCAGTCCCCCGCCAACCCCCCCCCCCCCCCCCCCCCCCCCCCCCCCCCCCCCCATCTTATTCTCTCTACAACACACACACACACACAAACACACACAGAAGAGGTCTGTGGTGTGGAAGAAGTGACAGGAGTCGTGATTTCTCTCTGACAGCAAAGGGAGTAAGAAGAGAAGAGGGAGAAACAGACAGAGAGAGAGAGAGGCATTGCATGAGAGGCAATGCATGGTGCCCCCTCAAAAAAACATTTGTTTTGTGATGTACTAAAGCTTAAGCATGTATTTCAGTAATTTAAAAGAAACTTTTATCCAAATCAACTTGCAACAAAGTAGATTTATAGAATTGAGCTGAACAGACTGCATTTTTTACCACCCAGACCAACAGATGTCATCTGTGAGTATGCATACGTGTGTGTGTGTGTATGTGTGTGTGTGCTTCCTCTTGGGCCTCTGCGGCCTGGCCAGTAGACTGGTGTGTCTTGCGATAAACGTCGCTTTGCCCTCCGTAACAGCGTACCATGGAGGAATGCTTTTGTTTCACACACACTCTGGTCAAACCACCTCACCACAGTGTTTATCTAGTGTCACCTCTCACAGCACGCAGTCCTGCAATGTTTCAAACTCTGGGGTTGAAAACAACAACCACATAACCCCTCCATGGGACTGAAGAAAAATGCCCAGAACGTTCTGCCTGATCAGCTGTTTTGGAGAAAAGAAAAGAAAAAAAAGAGAGAAAACAACAGCTTTTTTTTCTAACTTCTTGTTATACCTGGTTGGAAAACACTGGGTTTGTTTATGAGGAAGGGATTATGGAGTGTTGATTGAGCAAAGAGGTTGAATTGGAACTATGTCTTGAGAGAGGTTGAACCGTGTTGACAGTTTTTGCTTTGAAGAAGGACATCGAGGAGGTGGAGCATAGTGAGGAACAGAAAAGTAGAACAGGAGCCAGTGTAAATATACCAGCCACCCTGGCCCCTTCTCCACCCCCGCCACACACACACACACACACACACACACACAAGCTCTCTCACACACATTCAAACACACTCACGCTGATGCAGAAACGTACACACGCACACACGTACAAACACAGATTAACACATCCTTGTGTCATCAAAACAACTGACGCTGGGTAATCATGCTAATGAGCAGATAATGAAATGCATGCGGCCTCTCTCATTAACAAGCTCCATATTCTCCCTTTTAAAGATATGCTAATTTCACAAACACTACACGCACACATACTCAGACTCACGCACGCACGCACACAAAAGAGTTCTCAGACAATAAGACAGTAAGACATTAGGCGTTTCCGTTTAATATAACCGTCTGATCTACATTTCCCAAGTGTTCACCAGGAAAGACAAACTCCTTGAATAGTAATCACTGCACTTAAAATGCATAATGTTAGTGTACAAACCCCAACACACAAGAGTGCCTTTTGCATCTTGTGTTGATATGTTGGAGTGGATGGACTGTTCTCACAGCACAAAGATTGAATATCAGAATTGTGTCGACTCAATCTTCTGACCTCACCAAGGCATTGTGATGTCATTGTCATAAAGTTGTTTTTTGGCCAGATGGGGTTAGCACCAAGAGGGCACGCAATGATGTCACGACCACAAACACACCTACACACCCCCTTGCAAAACCCTTCTAATTCCAAAATTACTGTTTTCCCCTTTTTGTCAAGTCACAGTGATATCGGACAAAAACAAGACACTCGGTGTTCCTTAACAGAAACATCGGCTTTAGAGCTAAAAACATCAGTTTTTTCTACCACAGGTACATTTCAAGCTACCAATCCAGCCACAACAGGTGGTCCAAAAGGTTTACAAAATGACACAAATGTAAAAAAAACTAAAACACGAACAACCTTATCAGTTCTCCGCTTACTTTAAAATCAAAGAAGAAAATAACATTGTGTGTCAAAGCTTCAGAAAACAAAAAGCAAATCAACACTCAGGAAACTCTCCACAACTCTACAAAGTATTCTTAGGTGAGTGTGTCTGTCTCCTCTCTTTGCAGAGTGTGTGTAAGACTGTGAGTGGGATGAGAGAGAAGCAAGAAGAATGAGCTGAGAGAGAGGGAGAAGAGAGAAGTGCAGGGGTGAGAAAAGGCTGGTGAAGGAGATCGTAAAGCAACACTGTAGCTTTTCACGGTTTTTGCCAAAACGTGGAGCAGAGTAGATCGGATCACTGGAGAATGGACAGATGATTGATTACTACGTGGGGCACAAACAACCCCCCCCCCCCCACACACACACACAGAAAAGAAAAGGTGAATTGATATGCCCACTCATAACTAACCAGTGCCCTTACTTACCGGACTTAACGGCCCGGACTTAACACAAAAGGGAAATGTAATCATTTGTCAATTCAGCATTATTTTACAAATCTTTGTAAATTAGAAAGCAGTGAATATTCCTGAAAGTGCAAGAAAGAGAAACTAATTCCTAAGAGATAGGCAGAGAGGGGAAGAGAGAAGGAGAGGAAGAGAGAGAGAGCGTGTGAGAGAGAAAGGGGTGTGGGTGAATGACGAGAGACAAAACACACATCCATTCAAACGCCTCGTCTGCCCGCTAGCTGCTGAATATTTCAAAGGCAAATCAATTAGTAAATGGATAGAGCTGTATGGAGGGACATACAGACACACAGACACCCACACACACACGCACACACTCCAAAAGCTGATTATCTCTGTTAGTTGGTTGTGACAATAATGACTGCAGGGTACTTTAAGGACATGATCTGTTGTGTTTAAATACTAGTATGCTTAAGTGTGTGTGTGTGTGTTTGTGTATGAGGTGTGTGAATTCTGTGCAG
Source organism: Hypomesus transpacificus (assembly GCF_021917145.1). Taxonomy (NCBI): domain Eukaryota; kingdom Metazoa; phylum Chordata; class Actinopteri; order Osmeriformes; family Osmeridae; genus Hypomesus; species Hypomesus transpacificus. The sequence goes on from NC_061081.1 coordinate 90,545, forward strand.
TGTGTGTGCGTGTGTGTGTGTGCGTGGGTCACAACAGTCTCGACACCTCCTCAACCCCCCTATGAGGCCTCTTAGAGGCAGGGCCAAATGGGTTCTACTTCCTTGAATCTGTGTGTGCTGATCCCCACGTTTCCCTCCCCTCTCTCCCCTTCCTCGAGCCCACTCTCAACACAAACAGCCTCCTCCCTTTTCTCTTCTCTTTCTTGTCACTTCTCTTTACCTGTTCTACCTTTCTTTCTTAGTCCCGCAAACTTTTCCTTCTCTCTCTCTCCTTCTGCTCTCCATCTCTTCCTCTCTCGCTCTCTGATGAAAGGCATTCTTCAGCTCTGGACTAGGAGGAGATTCTCCCCCAAGATAAATAACTGCCTCAGATCTCCAGGCCTGCTTTATGGCACCCAGCAACATTTATGGCCCCTCGCAGGCTCAAAAGAGTTAAAAACACACTCCCCATTCACCTGCAGCCTTCACACTAACGGCAAGAGATAGGGTTGTATAATAGACCAGGAAGTATCCATGGAAACTCATTGTCAAAATAGTTTCATTCATCTCCTTTCACTTTAGCACTTCATAGGAGGATTTACAATGATCACTTACTTCCTGTAGCCTAATGGTGTGACATCACAGTCCTATTCCTCCTCGTCGCCTTCCAGTGGGCATTCTTCCAATCACGTGAAAGTGGACTGTGAGGGAGGGGCGACTATGTGGTTTGCGGGGGGGCTTGTGATGTCACTTCCTGGTTAATCTTTGTATTGCCAGACACTCCGACCAAGTAGACGCCTCATCATTGAGCCAAAAGATCCAGGTTGTGGGGTCCATGAAGCGTTTCCATGGCGATTGAGACAGTGAGTGGACGGGGTGAGAGTGTGAGGGAGGCGAACACAAGAGAGACGTTCCCGTGGACCATCCTGACCCCTGACCGGTTACTCAGTCAGCAGCTTAATTCTGATTGGATGAGAGAAGCTTCAGGGGATCATTCCATTTTAAGGGAACATCCAAAACATCCCCTCTGTCCATTCAGCAAAGTTAACTGGGATCAGAAGACAATTACTGTACGAGACATGTTGAAACTGGCCGCATCCAATAAGTGACAGTAAAGACAAGGGACTGTGTAAAAAGGATCCATTAAAAACAATATTTATACTGGACCTTGCTGTCTCCCAGTTATGTGTCAGAGGGGGGCAGTGTAACTCCTTGTTATGTCGTGTCCACTGCAGGGCCTTACTGTGGCTGTGCCATTTAAGACTGCTCTGAGACCCCCTCCCATCTAACACACACACACACGCACACACACCATGTCCTCAGTGCCAGATAAGCAGTGGGATGGACAGATGGACGAGTGCTCTTTTACAGCCTCTTCTTCTCCCTGTATGTGTGTGTGAGTGGATAATGTGTGTGTATGTGTGTGTTTCTGTGTGTGTGAGTGGATAATGTGTGTATGTGTGTGTTTCTGTGTGTGTGAGTGGATAATGTGTGTGTGTGTACGTGTGTATTAACCCTCTTGCCTGGCGTTGCTCTGGCAAAGCACTCTTGCCAAAGTGGGCATCTGGTCTGTGGAGTGGCAGGGGAGAGAGAGGGGACCACAGAGAGAGCAGTCACACCATCCACCAGTCCACTCAGCCCACTTTTCATCCTCTCGTGCTTCTCCCTCCCTCCCCCTCCCTCCCTCCCTCCCCCCCTCTCTCCCTCCCCCTCTCTCTCTCTCTGTCCCTCTCTCTCTCTGTCCCCCTCTCTCTCTCTCTGTCCCCCCCCCTCTCTCTCTGCCCCCCCCTCTCTCTGTCCCCCCCCCCCCCCCCCCCCCCTCTCTCTCTCCCCCCTCTCCCCCTCTCTCTCTCTCTCTCTCTCTCTCTCTCTCTCTCTCTCTCTCTCTCTCTCTCTCTCTCTCTCTCTCTCTCTCTCTCTCTCTCTCTCTCTCTCTCTGTCCATCAAGCCCACACATCCATGTTCTCATTGCTCTAACGTAGGCTGAGGCGTGAGAAATGATCTATCACTGTTTTCTTTCACCCCTTTCTTTTCTTACTGTGCTTTCCACAACCAAAAGGGAGGCAGGTATAAGCCTGGTTATGACCAAGGACTGATGAACCACGACTATTGGTTAATAAATGGAGAGCTTATACAAATGCAGGTCTAGCCTCGGGCAGATGAGAGGTTTGTCGGCCATCTTGTTTGATGTAGGTAGACAGGAGCCAACCTGGAATCCTGGGCAGTTGTCCAGTACACCTCAAAAGTACCACCCACAACCACCTCTAACTAACATGCAAGCTCCACTCACACACACACACACACACACACACATGCATGCATGGCATGCACATACACACATAGGTGCTCACCATACACACAAAGACACATACTCACACACACACCATGCCACACCAGGGGTGCATGTTGGCATAGGGTGTCGACAGTGAGGCAGTGAATAGGCGAGACCCTCCGCCAGGGGGCTGGACTGGACTGCTTCCAGGTCAAGTAGAGGTCAGTCTGCCTGTGGGGTCCAGAAGGGATGCAGGTGCATGAGCAGAAGTCTGGACAGCTGGACACAACACTGTGTCAAGACACACACACACACAGCATTCTTTTATCATTTGGTGGCACTTTTGCACAAACACACACACACACACCTTCCACTCCCCACCTATCCACCCACACAAATGACAAAACCAGCATGCACCAAGCCTCGCCATTGAAAGGCGTCAGGTAAAATTCAAACTTGAGCCCAGTGAAACCAGCAGACTGTTTGGACTGCCAGCCGACACACACACCGAGAATTCCAAGGCACGGTTTAGATTATCACTAAACCTCGCGTGTTAACAGCAATCCTCCGCCGTGAAATTGCTCTCTTATAAATGCCAGTTTCCTCTAAGCTTTATGGGCAAACGGATCCTGTCCAAGCACAGAGTGTGTTTTCAACAATAGAAACACATGCTGCTGTAATTGACAGGGTCTGGACGTTCCATGGCACAGTCTATTTTCAGCCCTCAAATACCTGATTTTACAGTGTCAGTGCGAGCTAATGATAAAGAATATCAAGATGTTCAGTTGGTTGGTCGGTTGCTCCGTCCGCCCGTCCACCTACCTGTGTCTCCCTGCCTGTCTTTCAGTTGGGTCTTTCCATCAAGTGGCCTAACACACAACCAGAAGACTCAGACTTGAAGACACTTGACATGTCTAGAAAGGTTAAGGATGGAGATGGCAATCGTCGTCTGCAATGTCCACTTTCTGCCACTAGAGAGCACACTGTCACTATGCCTCAGATTCCTGTCATTGTAGTGACAATGGTCACCCCACTCCTTTCAACAGATCTTTTAAAAACGGGACATGGATAGGCTGAAGCAATATGGCTGAAGGAAGACTGCCTTTTCTTTTGCTAGCTTATACGCATTGCATAGTGAGAAATCTTGTTAAGCAGAACTAAAAGACAGTTTGTATACAACGCTGCTTTGCCCTGAATGTAGTCAGTCAGGTACTTAGTTGATGCTACGGACAGAAACATTGTAACACAATATTGGGACATCAAGAGAGAGAGAGAGAGAGAGAGAGAGAGAGAAGAGAGAGAGAGAGAGAGAGAGAGAGAGAGAGAGAGAGAGAGAGAGAGAGAGAGAGAGAGAGAGAGAGAGAGAGAGAGAATGAGAGAATCTGTTTGAGGAGCCTGTTTACCTTTCTGTGTACTCAACACTCCCTCCTTCACCTCTTTGGTTAATGTGTGATCGAGCGAGCGAGCATGCACAAGTGTGTGTTTATGTGTGCATGTGTATGTGTGTGTGGGGTTCCGTATGACTCTGCTTTATGACACTTGGACTGAGCTTCTCTACCAACAGTGGATTTCTGAACCTTGAACCCTGAGCAGCTGGGGAACAATCACCTACTCTGGCCAATGCATTGCCTTGGTGACATGTTCCCATGACAACTCTGTCACCCGAGCCACCAGTCAGGTAGGGCTGGTCACCGTGGAAACTTAAATAATTCAGAAGGAGACAGAGCAGCCTGACTGGAACAGGTGTCCCACAGGGTGGGGCTTGGACTATGTAGTGTATGTGTGTTTGGTGTGTATGTGTGTGTATTTCTGTGTGTGTGTAACAGAAAGCCAGTGAGAGACAGGGAGAGAAAAATAGATGAACGGAGAAAGCCAAGGGAGTGACCCTGACAAGGGAACAAGGAAGAAAACAAAGAGACGTTATTGAGAGAAAAAGTGTGTGTGAGAGAGAGAGAAAGTGTGAGAGAGAGAGAGACAGGGAGAGAGAAAGACAAGGTCATCACGTCTCTCTGCAAGCTTTGGAAGTTATCGATAGCACGCTACTCAAAGGGTAGTCTCTGTAGGAAAGAGAGAGAGAGACAAAAAAGGATATCCCACTCTACGAGTTTAGAGAGGAAGAGAAAGTATTCTGAGTTAGCCTCTAGCATTAGCCATGGAGTCCCAGGTAGAGGAAGACGATGGAACCTTCACCAACATCTCGCTAGCTGACGACACAGGTAAGACTCAACACCACCTGTACTTGAACACCTGTAGCCCTCGCTCCTCTGTACCTTAAAGCCTAAATACCTGACGTGACCTAGTTTAGAGTACCTGCCCACACACTGAACACAGTTGAATGCTCAAATTTCCTTCCTTCCCTCCTCCTCTCTTTGTAGTAGGCTAACCAATGCTTTGTCATGATATGGAGGAAGTAAACACAAGATTGCATGTGTGAAGGCCTGTCCACCTGAGCACCGCTGATAGCACGCTGTCCTATAATACCTTTGGAGAGGGAGAAAAATACCGGGGGAGTTAAGACCTTTCCCGAGAATTCTACATTGGAAATTCCATCTTCACGTTCAAATGAACCCTTTACAGCGGCATTCCGTCCTACATTCTTAAGCTGTGATTCCAGACACACAGTGGACTCAGTCTATGAGAATTCTAGCTACATTGTAGTCCACTATCATTACACGTGTTCTAGTTGCTTCCCCAACAATGCAGCTCTAGAGAGACTAATAGACCAATTATTTGTTTGTAAACAATCGGGATGCGCGCGCACTGTGGCTGCTGAAAACCGGGAAAGGATAGCATTTTAAATGGCAAAAGGACCACACGGATAATACAAATAGTTAGATTTAAAAAGACCAAAAGCGTCGAGGAGGACATGCCTATAGGAGAGAAAGCGATTACCCAATGATCTGTCGCATCAGAATTTTGATTTGGGTCCCGAAAGTCTTGAAATTTGAGTGAGAATGTCGCCCGGTACAGACCGCATAGTCGAACGGCAACCATGTCTTCACGTCATGTCACATAGTTCATAATTTTACACTTTTACAGTCAATTCTACATTTAAAAAGTCGAGCCAGCTTTCAAGAGATATGGGAATTCTGCTTTTATAGTCAGCTGGTCCGATTATTTTTCTGATTTGTTTAAACTGGCAATCTGAGTGAGACTACATCCCAGTTACACTGTTTTGACGTTAGCCTCAGTCAGACTCGCTCACTGGCAGAGTGCACAATGTTGTATTTCACTCCATCCTACACCAGAAACGTCAGGGAGGACTGCCTAATGTAGATACGAGTCTGGTGAAGATAGCCAGAATATCGGATTTCTTTAACCTGTCTGTTTCATTCGTCATTTGCCTGAGAAAGCTACCTCCGTTAGCCAGGCTAGTTTTGCCCGATCACTTGGACAGGCTATTTAAGGGTATCGGGGTCAAGTGACTTTTGTGCATCGACAAGTGAACGTAAATGTATTTGTCCAAAGGCCAAGAGCCTCAAAAAGTTAATATCAAGCCCTGCAATCCAGTGGCCAGAGATATATGATGACCTGAACGACACTCCAAGATTAATAGAACGGGGAGAAGTTCGTCTTTTGCAACCCACATGCGCAGTTGAGCCTTCTTTACAGTTGTGTGACGTAGGGTGATAATTGGTCTATAGTGACAAACCCCAAGTATGTGACTAATTATCAGGCTAAATGAGCAACTAGGCCTAAGTAGGTAAGTAATTAACTCAATGGGTAAAATAATGATTGTGTTGGTCAGGGAACAAATTGGAAGTATATTTTCTTAAGAGCTGTACAAGGCGTAATTAAACAGCAGGAAACAAGAAAGGTTTTCCATTGAGACTCACAAATCGGGGGAATATAGAGGGAGCAGAGAGGGAGTAGGCAACGAGACAGAAAAAGCTATGACACAAACAGTCGTTTGATACTAAAATGTGTGCTGCAACAGCGAGTAGCACTGGTCTTGTGACTGTCTTGGACTGTACAAGCCAGTCCAGGCCGGTCATAGTTGGCCAAACAGCCCCCTCCCCATGGTTCGTTCTGGCTACAGGCAGTAGCATATGGGCTCCACTGAGCAGAGCGTAGCGACACCGTCCCATAACGCTCAACACTGATCCTGGTGGGCTGGTTCAGCTCGGCCAACTGTCGCTCAGCTCGGCAGTGCACTACTTGCCTATCAGGGGAATGGCAGGGAGACGCCTGAGCATCTGTCATTTTAGGGCTGCAGCGTGTGACTGTGTTTTTATGTGTGTGTGGTGGACATTAGTTAGTACTCGTATTTACTAAATATAGACACACAAAGAAACAAACAAAAACACCTCAGTTCTCAGTATCTCAGACATATCACATGAGTCGTCGTTTTAAGCGTGCATGCAGACTTTGACTGGGGTAGTCACTGTGTGTTTTCATAACCGTAGCGACCTCTGTAGGGTACATTGGAAATTGCACCCAACTAGTGTGAGTCAGGTTGTCCCATCTTCACTGTCAGGCAGGGAAACCCGCAGTGCCGTGTTAAAACGATATTGACACAAACCGGCTACGGTTTCCATTAGCTAGCCAAATATCCATACAATATCCAACGGGTAAGTCACAGACATTTATATAATTTTGATTACTTAGTTATCTACACGCCTCACAGTGTAAATTCTACGTCAGCTAGTCAAAGCTAGTGAACAGATTCCCAGCCCAACAGGGCCCGGGTGGCGAGCTAACTTTAACATACAACGCAAGTGAGCTAGCTAGAGTTCTATTACCATATTTTTACAATTTTGATTTGAATATGGCAGTCTGAGCTACATTTGTTTCACTTGTCATTGTCACTTTTTGGCTAGTATTGTTCAATATAAGGTGGGCGCATCGTCAATAGCAAGCTGATGTGTCTGTCCAACATGCAAGCTAGCCTAGCTAACCAGCTAGTTAGCATAACATTAATGTCAAGGGATTCATTTATCAAATCGACAGTATAACACAAGGTTATTCTAAACAATGAGATTGAGATTCTTAGGATATGGCAAGCAACAACTACACAGTACAGTAGTACTGTAGGTATAAAATGTCGCTTACTAGCGTTGCTACTTGTACCTGAGCTGGGACTGTTTACTTACGCTAGTGTACTCTTTGGGAAGTCTCAACCTACAAAACTACAGCTGGTTAACCTTTTATAAAGCATTTTGGTCAGCCAGTTAAGCGACACAATTAGGTATCGCCTCAATCTAGACTGACACTTGAAGTTTTCTTTATAACTCCAGGATTAAACAGGGTGGCAGAGCTCGTGGCGTCATGTCTCAGCTTTTTTTGCGATGCGTTAAACTGAAAAGACATACGATCTCCATTGCTGTTGGCTTGAACTCATGACACGTTTTTGTCTTGTGTCATGCAGTGGACAGAGGAACTGCAGCCCTGTATATCAAACAGGACAACGATCTCTTCGCCATGAACTGCGACATGGATGGTATAGTAACTAACTAAGCAACTACTGCAACTCACGTACAAGCCTCCTGTGTGACAAGGGTTCTTTATTAAAGTGAGGGATGCGTGTGTCCTGGTCGGGTCACATTAACAGTGTCCGTTGTACATGCCAGGAGACATGGAGAACCAAGTAGAAGTGGAGGAGAAGACGAGGCTTATCAACCAGGTTCTGGAGCTGCAACACACACTGGAAGGTAAAGGCAACACCCTATTTTTTTGATTTCTTCCTGATACCAAATAAGCACGCAAAAGCCCCACTGCACCCTTCTTCCATCCTCCTCTCCCTCCCAAATATCCCTCTTAGTCCACTGAGCATTGACCTTTGCAAGCACTTCTTTCTCTCTCGCTGGCTTACTGTTATCTCTCTTCTCTCCTGCTTTAATTTGTCTTCATCACTCCTCCAGTCTATCAGTAGACGCAGTGTTAATGGCTTCCTAAATGCATCTCCATTTGTCTCTGTCCACCCGAACTCAAGACTAAAAAGCAGTTTCCCCCCCCGAAACCGTCTGTCCTCTCAGATTAGCACAACCACGAGTGTTGCCAAAGCCTTCAGTCTGGGGAGTTTAGGCAGTTTTTTGGCAGTAGTAGCACATTAATGTTAAGGGAACAGAAACAAGAAGAAAAACGTTTTTCTCTTCCAGTTTTTCTGTTCAACAGATATTCTGAATTACTGCTTACCTTTCCCTGGGTTCTCTTGTCTTCTATGATAGACCTATCGGCAAGGGTGGATGCCGTCAAGGAGGAGAATCTCAAGCTGAAATCGGAGAACCAGGTTCTGGGCCAGTACATTGAGAACTTGATGTCGGCCTCCAGTGTGTTCCAGACCACGGACACCAAAAGCAAACGGAAGTAGCCAACATAAGAGAATGATTCTAGAATCCCAAAACATAATTACATTCTAGGTTGAAGTTACCTCCAACAAATGATCCCGTATCGGAATGTTTTCTAACTCGTCAACTAGTTAGAGAAGGATCTCACTTTTGATCAGATGTTGATGGTACTTTGAACCTAGAGGCTCATATGCATCTTGTAATTAATCCATCTCCACTCCTAAACCAACATATCCTGGCTCTTTCAGAATCATGTGGAAATGCATATTTCCCTCTTCCCATGAGGTAATTATTGATTTTTTAAGATGTGATTGGCCACAGTTCTAGGTTAACTTGGCCAATCAAGTCATGTTAAATTAGTGAATTCCTTATAGTGAGGAAGGGGTATTCTGACAGGGCCCCTGAGTCCAGTTTATCCTTGATTGACCTTTACCTCATAACATCAACACAAACATTCAGTCAAATTTAATTTAATTTGTCTTTAAATCTATTTTGTTTTAACTTCTTGTTTGTCTGAGGAACCTCATGTCATTGTCATAATGATGTCTTACATATTTAACTGGTTTGATCTAGATTGGAGATTGGACTGGACAGTGTTATTGAATATAAATATTAAGATATTTGAATAGCATGGGAAATGTGATTCATTAACATATTATTCAAGCACTCCATGAGATTTTCTTTGTTTAATGTTAGCCAATAGCTAACTAATAGCTAAAGTGACTAAATGTCTCACAGCCAGATGTTCCCACTGGTTGAACACTACTGGCTTAAACTATGATTCAGGTGATGACTGAGCTACTAATGTACTCATTCAAATATGTTTTTATGTATCATCACTGGTGGTACACATCCAGTATGAATTTAGGCCTTTGTTTTTACGAGAGTGCAAGGCTTTTTCGTTGATGGATGGATGGGTTAGGTGGGGGGCAAGCACAGAAAAACTGATGTGTAAAAGTGTTTTACAGATAGTCATACAGTAATGTTTCTTGCTGCACATTAAAAGGTTGCAGACTTAAAACGCTGTGTAAAACTGACTGGTGGTTACAATAGTTCAGACACTACAGCATATCTTTTGGCAGCCTTCATCTCAGCTGAGGAGAAGAGATGGGGAAGGTAGCTGGCCCAGCCCTTCCCTTACTGAAACTGTAAAAGAGGAGTAAATAGGCCTTGAGTGCTATTGATCCAATCACTCAGACCTGTGGAACCCACTCTGCAAGAGATCCAGACCACACTCTGTCTGAATCAGTGCATTAGCAAAGTCATGTGCTTACCCGAAGCTTCTGTTCCGGAATTGGAAAAAAATTTAGGCTTAAAAAAAGAAGAAGATATGTATATATAAGGAGTAGTAAAATAACAGTACAGAAAGGGAATATTTCACTTTGGGTGCTAAAAGTAGATTTAAAGGGAATTTCTGGAAGGTCCCACTACACAAAAACACAGTGCATCTCATAATGTATGTTTTATTAAATGGAATTATTTTGTATTTTTTTATGTTCAGCAGTTGTATAATGTGCTCCAATTTCTCCCTCTGTTCTCAGGCATGTTGAGTATGCCCCACTACACACAACCTATGAGACAAACTGCCTTGTGTGTAGATAATGTGTAAATGTTATGACTGTGTTGACTTTTAACACTTTTTGTTTTAATAAAAATACTTTTACTGACTTAATATGCCTGTTGTGATATTAAATAAAAAGGCCACAAAAGCTTAGATTGTTTTGTATTAAATACTTTATTTCCAAGAGCATTGTACAATTTGCAAAGTATGAAACAGGAAAATGGGCCTTAATTGGGCCAGAACATGAACTAGAAAACTTGAGACAAAGGGGGGAAAAAAGCAAAAAGAATACAAAATACTCCCACATCTCTTTCCAGGCAAGACAGAGCTGAACTGAAGGTTCAAGTAGTGGGAACCCACTGGTTATAGTTCGGGACTCCACACACACAACTCGTCCCCTTGTGTGTGAACTGATAATTATATCAGACTGAGTAGTTGCTTGTTGATAAACCTCAGCCATCAGCTATACTCAGTGTGTGAGGCTCAAACACATTCAAAATAAATAACAAACAAGTCATGTCCTGCTTCAATACAGACAACCACTTTTTACTACAAATATGCACACGCTGAGCTGATGGCTGTGGACAAGCAGACTGGCCATGTCCAGCACTAAGGCTCACTACAAGCAAATCAGTGGCAAAACTACACAAGTAAAAACTGTATCGTAAAATATTGTTTTGTAATGGCATGAATGAACGAGAAGTTTTAAAATCGGAATAAATAGGTACATGTTCCTCCAGTGCTTATTTGGATTCTGTTGAAAACCTCTATAACTTAAGAACATGAAAAAAGATGAGAAAACAACACTCATTACTGCAGAACTGTCGAACTCCCTTTCATATGTTAAAAAATAATAAAAAATCCCATCTAAAAAGAGGTAACCACGGAAACGTGAGGCGTGTTATTGTCTTGTCCGACAGTGTTGATATGAGCATGGCGCAGACACACAGGTAGCCACTAGGTAACTCAGGAAGCCTTTGTACTATCGAAGAGTGGCTCTCGGTGGTCACACAAGAGAGCCAGAGGGTGTTGGATTGGTAAACTCGTCTAATACCAACGGTATAAAAGAAAACTGATGTTGCTGTGCTGAGGAGAGGAAGACTGGTAGCAGGTGAAAGATGGGGAGGTTAGGATTGCCGTTAAGAGGAAAAGTGTGTGTGTGGGGGGGGGGCGGGGAGCGAGAGCTGGAGCTCATAGGGAGGACATGGAGGTGAAGGGTTGGGCTTTAGGGTAGCACTGATTCCCTTTACAGCTGACGTAGCCAGTGACAGGGTGAGGAACATGGGGGGGGGGATGTTCGTCAGAGGGAAGCTGTACCCAAGTCGTGAGGACTCCAGGTCGGTTGGAGGGATTGCATGCTGTTTGAGGATGGGGGAGTTACCTCACTCTCGCAGAGGAGGGCAAACAGAGGAACGAGAGGGAAAAAGGACTAGAGCGTAGGCGTTGGGTGTTCCATCTTCCTTAGTCTTTCCGTACCTTCCTCTTCCTCACAGACTGTTTGTGCCCGTCCCCAGCCCTATGGCCCCCCTCATCAGCACCCTTCATCTGGGAAGAATAGCATGAGAGGAAGAAAGGTGATATTGAACCATAGTGAGGAGGGTGCGATGGGATGCATGACATCAACGCAAAAAAATTCAAAAATTATATTCTGTGGTAAAACCCAAACACTAACCTCATCATCGGATGCAGGTTCATTGGACTTGCTCTCTTCCTCTTCCTCCTCCTCTTCCTCTTCCCCATCCTCTCCCTCAGGACTGTCCCCAGCCGCCCCTCCGCTCTCCTCCTCGGGGTTCTCCACCTCCGCTGCAAGAAGCGAGTGAGGGTGAGCAAACTACGCATGACTTCCCAGCTACGATGTGGTTTGAAACCAGTCCGGAAGCCATTTTCAGAAGTCATGACTTTGATGGGGATGATATCTGAAACCTTTTTTCCTCTCTCACCTGCAAGTTCTGAACTGTCAGGTGCTTTGGCCTCCCCATCCTGGACCACCTTTTCCTCTTCTTCTTCCTCCTCCTCTTCTTCCTCCTCCTCCTCCTCTTCCTCCTCCACCTCAGCCCGAGGGGGATCCACCTTCTTGTACACGTAATCGTCATCGGACTTCTGGAGAAGCAAAAAGTGAACTTTACATTTTTCTTCCTTGATGATGAATAATGGAATTGTGAACGCGTGCGTCTGTGTAAACCATAGTCTAACAGAAAGAAGCAGTCTTATAACAGCACTACTGTAAGGTAGAGTGTGTGTGTGTGTACCTTGGGCCAGCAGAAAAGCACAGCCAATCCTATGGGCAGCCCCACAGTCAGGATATAGACCACCCAGAGCCAGGGTCTCTCCTCTGCAGCCAGGGTCAGCTGGGCAAACACGCCAGGCTGGACAGAAGGACAGATGAAGGAGGGAGGGATAGAGAGGAGACAGACAGTTCAACAATTTAGCTAACCAGAAATGCACAAATGGTGTGCAGCTTTAAATTGAGCCTCTGTGTATCTGTTGGGATACATGTGGTTACTGCATAATACAGTGTGTCTCTCCACCTCGTTGGCGCTGGCAACCAGCTTCTTGAGCCCCCAGCTGTCAGAGGCCCAGCGGTCGGCCACTTCCTTGTGGGAGGTGATGATGAAGTTGTCAAAGTAGATGTCCGAAGTCATGGACCACAGCTCCAAGCCCACGGCCCTGAAGGCGGCCATCTGGAACGGGTGCAGGTCCTCGAAGAAGTCCGGGTTGGGGATCTTACGAGGGCTCCACACACCCTGAGATGGGAGGGTGGAGGGTTCACAGGTATGTTTGAAAGTAGATGCAGTGAAACAGGACCAGAAAACACCTTCTTGTGAACACATAGGTCATAGAGGTTCATGTATGAGTGCACTAGTTACATTTTATAAGAAGGAACAATTGACAGAAGAGGTAATGGAGAGAGGACCGGAGGGACATGTTCTCCCCCGAGCTACCAACCTGATAGTTGAGGTTTTCCACTAGAGGGGCCTTCCACTTTCCCTTGTACAGGGGGTTGTTCACCATGGGGGGTTTCCAATCCCCACATCCAGGAGCGGTCTCACATGCTGGGTTAGGAACCTGGGGGGCCTCCCATACGCCATCCATCTCCTCATCCCTGCAGAGAGAGGGAGGGAGGGGGGGAGAGAGAGAGGGGAGGCTCAGTCCTTTGATCGTTTCAAGGTTTATATGTCTGCATGCGTGCGTGTGCCTGGGTATCTACCAATCGTCTGGCTTCTCCGCGCTGGGGTCAGGCACAAACTCAGGCTCCTCGTCCAGCCAGCCTTCTGGCTTCACAGCGTCGGGGTCCTCCACCTTGGCAGGAGCGTCCTCATCCCTAAAATCACATGGATGACAATCAGACAGCCCTCCATGGCACAAACAGCCTCAGCCATGCCATGCTACATCACTGATTACCTCAGAATGGAAGTAGCAACAAGAAAGAGTATTGAAAGAAGTAAAGAAAGAAGGAAGGAAAGAGGTTAAGATGAAGGAAAGAAGGAAAAATGTACTGTGATAGAACGCTAGCCCTCTCCCAGCACCCGCCGAGCGTGGCCCCCTCTCCTCTCCTCACCAGTCTTCAGGTTTGACGGCCTCAGGGTCAGGGATCTTGGCCCTCTCATCCCAGTCCTCGGGTTTGGAGTCGTTGGGGTCGTCGATCTCCTTGGCTGGGTTGACGGGAGGGATGACGTCGTGCAGCAGGTTGCCCCGGCCCACGCTGGATTGGTCGATGAACATCTCATAGCTGTTGTCAGGGTTCAGGACTAAGGGAGAGGCAAGAGAGGAGGAGAAGAATATGAAGGATGGTCGGTTTATGTACAGTAAATAGTAGAAAATGTTGGTGGGGACTATTAAACATGCACAAGCTTTAACCTTTCAAACAGCCTCATGACCATGAAAAAGCATTTTGATGTCATATCTACATCTTCACCTTTTAAGATAGAAGCACATACACACATTCTAATCCCTCACAACCATATACCCTATATTCCCTTCCGGCGCATTCCGTGCCCTTCCTCACCCAGGGTGTAGAGGTGGGTCTTCTTGTCGGTGTAGAACTTCTTGAGGTCCACGTCGGCCCTCTTGGCATGCTTCTCCTCCAGGTCCTTGTTCAGGGGGTTCTGGTGGCGGAAGATGAAGTGGAGCTTGTAGTCCTCACCGCACTTGTCAGGTCCGAACATGATGCTGTAGGGCGTCCTGTCGTGGAACTGCTCCTGCAACATTGGCATGGCATGAATGTTTTTTCACAGGTAAATAAGAGTTAGTAGATTGTGATGCATCATGAAGGTGAGGTAGATGTTGAAGATGATGCCGATCATGACTTACCAGATCCAAATGGTCGGAGTCTGATAGAAGTTTGATGTAGGCTCCGCCACAGTCAATCCCATCCTGGAAGTTCACCTCATACCTGAGAAGATAGTAGAGAGTAAAGTGATTTACTACACCCTTCCGGTCGTCCTCCTTAGGTTCATAAGTCGGATCGCAATGTGTCATTTCAGTAGGAAAGTGGAATCAGCAGTAGGCGTTAAATGTTTGACTGATATCAGAACACCACTGTGTGTAAACTGTTTTGGAAAACAGTCGCTTCTACCCTTTGGAGTGTGCAAAATGTACTGTGTGTGTGTGTGTGTGGGGATGTCCTGCCATCATGTCCTGCCATCATGTGTGTTATTTTCTGTGTTATTTTGTCACAATGAACAACCTGAGATAATATGGAGATGTCTGCTCTTTTCTAGCTTACAGAGGGGATACACATTATATCAGGTGTAAATGGCCTAATATGTGTATCCCCTCTTGTAAATTTTGCTAAAAAACTTTTTTCACCCTCTCCGAAAATACCTTTCGAAATTTTAATAGAACGTTTTTCCCCCAAATTAGTTTGTTGTAGCATTTTTTTCAAAATCAAAATCATTTCTTCCTCAATCATATATAGCAATATTTCGCCCAGCCCTAATTGTCCATAAATAAAATAGCAGAGTGAAAGTGGATAGGCGATGACTCACTGGACGACGAGCGCGTCGTCCTCGAAGACAAAAGGTTTGTTGAGCAGGGCAGAGATGGCGTGGTGTTTGGCCCGGGACTTGAGCACCAGCCCCAGGTCCCCTGGCACCTTGTTCTCCTTCAGCTGCTCCACTGACCACTTGCCTGGCAGAGAAGACAGGAGATTAGGAGGAGAAGGGACACTCTCTCTGGCTCCCACTCACATCCAGAGAGAAAGATCAACACAACCATGGTCAGCGCCAACCTCTCATACTTCTATCGTCACTTACCATCATATTTTGCTATCTCATCATCTGCATCCTCCTTCATTGTCTTTGACACCTGCCAACTGCAGAGGTCAACAGTTTCTTTATCCAATGACAATTTAAAAGGCGGTAGTTATGTCAGATGGCTTTAAACAGAATAAATCTCTCTCCAAGGCCACTCATGTAATGAAGTAACATCAATACCTGTCAAGTGAGCCGTCATCAAACGTTTCGGCAAAGTAGACCTCCCCAGTAGGAACTGGTGTCTTGTACGTGACCTGAAGGGTTCAATCATTGGATGACATTATTAGCATAACAGGTTTAGTTAAACCAACTATCCCTTTACACTTCTAAATGAACCCCAACAGCTAATTAATTAGTTATTACAAAATGTGATGAGATGCTCATCAATGCAAAACTTGATCCCAACCAAGTCAGCATCCAAACAGCAAACACTTATTCATCCCCCCGGCAACACACAAACACTTCCTGTGTGGGTCCATCCCGTGACGTTCGACTGACCTGGAAGGAGACATTGGCATCCACTCCGGCCTCCTCGTCAGCCTCTGACTCGGCAGAGTTGCTATCCTCCACCAGGCCCTCGTCTTCCTCCACCAGGCCCTCGTCCTCCTCCCCCAGTAGCTCGTCCTCCTCTTCCTGCTGGGCCTCAATCGGTGACAGGAGCAGGCAGGACAGGAGCAGCACAAGCACCCAGCTCCACCACAACTTCATCTGAAAGGTCATCAGAGAGGAAGGGATGGAAGGAGTGGTGATAGAAGAAGGAATGGATGGGTAGGGGACGGGCGTGGTCAGGGTAAAAAGAAGGGGGGAGGAATGAAAAGGAGGGAGGGGAGGATGTGGAGAGCGACAGAGGTGGAAGGAGCGATAGACAGACAGTTTGGAGGAGTTGGAGGTGGGGAGTGAGACCCATGAGGAGACAGTTGATGGAGGGTAGAAAGAGGAGGTGCCGTAAAAGACGAAGATATAAATAGGCAGGAGAGCGTCAGAGGTAGGGGAGGATAAAAGGAGAGGGGCGGGGGGGGGGGGGGGGGGGGGGGGGGTCAATTGTTTAGTCTGTCCTCAAGTTAAGGCAACACCCTAATCTTTCCATATCCCATGAGATAAAACCATCTTACTATTCCTTCCTCTTTACAGTCGTGAGTGGTAACCACATTAGTGGATACTGATGGCTTTTGATAAGTATCCTCCCTTATATTGCTAGTGGAAAAAAAGAGCTTCCAACCACAAACAGTAAGGTTTCGCTTTGGAACACCGACATGTCGAATAGGATATTATGAACATAGGACTGCAGTAAGTAGATAGGGTTCGTACATTATTTCAATTACTTTCCCTGTATTCTTATCAGGTGTCATCTGTTATCTTAAGGAATTGACATGTCACAGGGAAGGTTGTAACAATTAAGATTGAAATAGCTATTTATGCTCATTCGCTTAGCTTTAGAAGTGCATTTCAGAGTTGGATGGGTAAGGGTGGCCAACCATACATGGAATCAATGGCCTGCTTAGCATTTTATCATTTTCCGAGATGTTAACACCAGGGAAACGGGGTTTTCATCAACCTACAGCTGCTGTGTAAGCTATCCGCCATGCTATCCCGAACAACCTATGTGTCTAATCTAGCTGTACGAATACGTTACTGGAACATTCTGCATCACAAATACGTGTGCATGGTGTAACTAGACTAGCTGTAACTTAGCACAGGCTTTAGCAAATGCCAGATAAACTGGCCGGTTTCTGCTTTATACAAGCTCAACTGGGTCAGCTTTTCTGGGTGGTACTATTAAAAGGAATACCAACCGCTGTTGAATTGGTACGGGACGTCCTCACCAGCACCTCATCATGAGCAACCCTTCCCCTCTGATAAAGGCGCGACAATCGCGCCTTTCCAGCGCAAAAGACTAGCTAGGAGGTCCCTACTGTAAAGTAGCTGGCCTATAACAAGCTTGAATTTTTTTTAAGCTATAGGCTACCTTATAGCTGTAAAAGTCCAGAACATGAAATCTAGCTAGTGCTAGCTAAAGTAGTCAAGGAACACACTGAAAACGAATCATCACATAATGCAGCTAGCTAGTTAGCTAACAAGCTATTATTAAGCTACATAGAGGTTAGCTTATGCTAGTTAGCTTGCTAACACAACGCGAATGATGATGGAGCATGTTGGGGGAATGAATGGGTGAAAGCAAACTAACCTTGTCAAATTGTGAAAGTACTCAAACTATGCAAGGCCTTTTCTGGTAATATTCTTTGGTAATATTTTCCAACGACAATCTTCACTGCGTATTGACCCACTTTGAGTGGGGGGGGAAACAGTTACCAAGCTAGGCCTGATGGTTACTGAGGGTTGAAGACCCTCGATGATGACAGCAAGTGGCAAGTGGTTGGCGATTTCAGCGCACTGCGAACTGCGCAAGACCCTAAAGAGAATTTCAAAATAAACGTTCTCACCATGAACTGAATTTCGTCCTAGTCATCCACATTCTTTTCATCCTCCCTGATGTATTTTTACATGATCAGATATAGTATATTTGTAAAAAAAATGATATAGGATTGCCTTGTCGCTTTCATAAAAATAATGTTTCATCTTGATATCAATAAAACATGTTCAAGACCTTTAGTTTGACAATTTCTCCCACCAGGCGGAGTTCACATGTGTTGATAATTCATGGTGGACACACGTTTGGCACCGAGCGTTTAACATATCTGCAACCTTTTGAGAGCCACAATGAAAGAAACACCGTTGTCAAATTGTGAGCGACAGTTCCTTTTGAAAGCCATTGAAGAGAAGAAGGTAAGTTGCTATGTTTAGGGTACGTACTGAATGTATGGTGTACCACTTGCGTGCTAGCTAATAGCTTGCACAAAGCACGAAGTTATGCACATCACAAAGTACTTCTATTTAGTAACAAATCAAATTGTCACTGAATTTACGTGAACCATTTACCATTATCTCTAGCGCCTGGATGGAAGACAGACCTATGACTATAGAACTATAAAGATATCCTTCGGCACTGACTATGGATGTTGCTTTGTTGATCTTGGGAAGACGAGGTGAGATTTTAAGCCACATGTTTCCATTAGAATCGCTACTCAAATGTAAGTTAATTCCTTTGTTATACGAATTTGTTAATTTCAGAGTTATGACACAAGTCTCCTGTGAGCTCGTCGTCCCGAAAGACAACCGACCATCGGACGGGATAATGTTTTTCAACGTAGAGCTATCACCTATGGCGTCGCCTGGTTTTGAAGTTGGCAGGTACATTTACTTAAGTAGATTGCACCCACGCATAAACTTAACACCACCATCACAGTTAAAAATGAGTATTATCATTGTTTTCTTTCTACAGGCATTCCGAACTGCTGGTGAAGTTGAACAGACAACTGGAGAGATGTCTGAGGAACTCTAAATGCTTTGATACAGAGTCTTTATGTGTGGTGTCTGGTGAGAAGGTAGGTTCAGTCAGGGGCAGAGATTTGTTTCCAAAGGTGAGTGGGATGGGAATTTATAACAGAGGATGTGGTCATTAAATATAATGTTCTTAAAAAAGGGTGTATGTGAGACGTGTTCCACCCACGTGTTATGAAACCAATGCCCCTGAGCTGTGTAATTTATAGTGCATGTGTAAGTCTATTTTTTATTCCCCTTACGGTAGCTCGTACCGAATCTATGTCTGCCTCGGTAACTGTGTGTTTGTTTTCTTGCCAGGTGTGGCAGATAAGGGTTGATGTTCATGTCCTGAACCACGACGGCAACCTGATGGATGCGGCTAGCTTGGCCGCCATCACTGCTCTTTCCCACTTCAGACGGCCTGACGTTGGTATCCATGGAGAGGAGGTCACTGTGGTGAGGACCCCTTTGTGGTCATCAGCTGCTGTAGAAACAAAGACAATGTTGCATTTTCGGTGCAGGTGTGTGTTTGTCAATGACCGTAGTGTTGGGGGTGGGTTTGTTTTGTGTGTGGGTTTGTTTTGTGTGTGTGTATTTGTTTTGTGTGTGTGTGTGTGCAGTACGGTTCAGAGGAGAGAGACCTCATCCCTCTCAGCATCTACCACATGCCAATCTGCGTTAGCTTCTCTTTCTTCCAACAAGGGTAAGCCCCCTAGCTCCTCATCTGTCAGACACTAACAGCTATCATGGATCTCTCTGACTTAACATGCGTGCACACACACTGACACACACCGGTATGTGCCCAGGACCTACCTGTTGGTGGATCCGTGTGAGAGGGAGGAGCGTGTGATGGATGGCCTGCTGATGATCGCCATGAACAAGCACAGAGAGATTTGTTCCATCCAGTCCAGCGGGGGCATCATGCTGCTCAAAGAACAGGTGGGAGGGAGGGACAGTTAGAAAGTGGGAAGTGGAGGAAGGAGACGTGGAGATGGATGGACGGAGATATTAAAGAACCTCTTTTGGCTCAAAATGGCTTCCGGGGATGGTCACATCTACATATTTTTAGATTGCCACTAGCCGCCATTTCGGCTGAGAGTTGTAATCATGCATTCGTTGTCTTCAGGTGCTGAGGTGCAGCAAGATCGCCAGTGTTAAAGTTACAGAAATCACCGAGCTCATTCACAAAGCCCTGGAAAACGACAAGAAAGCCAGGTAGGATGGAAAGAGGTTTTCTAGACTTTGAATCCAAATAATGATCTGTGTTGTCTTTTTGGAAAAAACATCCAAACGATTGTAATGAAGTAATCTAGTAGCGGCAAACTTTTTATATACACATATAAAACATATACTGTGGACATGTTCTGCCCTTCCAGGAAAGAAGGCAGTAGGTGTGGCTTCGCAGAGTCTATGCCACGAGAGCGAATCACCGTGCTGAAAAAGAAGGAGACGCCGGTGGAAACGATGAACATCAAAGAGAAAGCCAAAGAGATCATCCAGAGAGCAGAGCCCCCGTCCCAATTGTATCCTCCCCACAATAAGTTAAAGTCACCAGTCTGGGGCATGATCAAAAGGATGAAATGCCACACACACACACACACACACAAAATGAATTAATACGAATGCTTGCTGATCTGGGAGATGAGGTTTGAGACCTAAAACAGAGGAGAAAAAGTCTCTCTCAGATTCAGCTTTATATCTCCCAGATCCATCTTCATGTTTCTTTACGTCTCCCTTGTCCTTAACCGTTGGTCTGTCAGGGTGTCGTCTCCTGTGCTGCCGGCCCCAGGCACAGGCCAGGTGGGCGAAGGGCTCCAGAACAGCTGGGGTCTGGAGGAAGACGAGGACGAGGATGAAGATCAGGGCGATATAGTGATGTTGGAAAAGCGTGGGAGGACAGGTATGGGAGAGACTAGCTGTGGTTTAAGAGTGAGATGGATGAATGGATCTGGAGAAATAGTCATTCAAGGTGAGTTTGTCTATTCTGAGACTGATTTCCTGTTTCCATTTCTCAAGTGGATGTTGTGGTCATATCGGATAGCGAGGAGGAGGAAGTGGTCATGCTTAACCAGGAAACATCAGAGCCGGCTCCCAAATAAGTACTTGAGTTGTCATCTAGTATTTTGTTTTGCAGTTTCACTTACATCATTCTACCACTAAGGGGCACCGCATGAATAATAAAATGCAAGTCATGGACTGGGATTTGAAAGTCATTATTTGTACTTCCCTCAGGATTAAAGGGTCTGCCATGAAGAAAACAACAAGGTCCGGCAGTGAGACACCAGCCCAGATTCCTCTCGAAACTTCCTCAGTCTGACAGATTATCTACATTTGTAAAATGTGCCATAAAATATATAACTCTTTATTAAAAGCTACATTTTCCAATGTCTGTCAGTTTCGATTTACATAGTGAGATCTATCAAGTTGTATGTGTGTATTAAGTGTCAATGTAATGCATCACTTAGCATTAATTAGCATTTTGCAGTGGTCAGACAGTATTGTAGCATTATGACATGGCCCAAAGGCAACTATTTATTTCAACATTAGTAAACCAGTATGTACGGTATGCAGCTCAACACAGTTTTTTTGGAAGAACTTCCATGGCCACTAGGTAGCAGTGTTTGTGCTATACACCGACTATTCAAGAAGGCAGTTGACAGGATAGATATTTGCGTTGTGTTGTCACAGAAGCAAGATACAATGAAATCCATAAATGTTACATTTAAATACACTGCAGCAGGAAGGAACCTAGTCTATTGTACACAGACAACAATCCTTTATATTATCACACTTATAACAACAAACATGTTAATCTACACGTAAAACACACCAACCACTGTACTGGGATGATATGTGTCTGCAAAAAAGCAAGGCACAAATTGAAGGCAGTTTTTGCGCTTAAACTAATAAACATTTCAATAACATGACAGACTTATGTAACTCACTTGGGTATACGTACATGGCATAAGTATTTTGATAAAAGACTATCTTTTCGCATCAAAGTTGAATACTGTAAAATTATACTAGCCATATTATTATGACAAGCTCAAATTTGACATGTACCAAATAAACACAACATGCAAAGAACCTAACATCCACTCTGATTATATAGACAGAGATAAGTGCTTATTCAAGACAGCGCACAGCCAAAATTGACAAGACATTACAATTGTTGCCACAGGAGACCAACACAATAAGGTGTACAAAACATCCCTATCCCATTATAACATTGTCAATATCTTCCACCTTTGGTCCTGAAGATCAAGTGTCAATAGTGATGATAAATAAATACATAAATAAATACATATACACTTTGAGATACTTGCCATTTGTCTATTTCATAGCAATTTTTTTAATTTTAACTCTAGTGTTGTAAAACCAAGCAGATAATCTGCCGAAATGCAGATTATGCATTTAGCGTAAATCTTTTGAACAGTGTGAACAGACCAACAAGTCGTTTTGTTCTGTATACATTTGAAAAACTGCCAAGTCAGAGAACTATGTTAGCGCATGTAATGATATTGCGCGAGATGTAAGATAAATATCTTTGAATTATGTTAAATGTTGTCATATGCTGAAGTAATCTGGAATAAAGAAATAACGGTGGGGTTCTCATGTCATTTAAGTGGGCCCTGAATTATTCTTTGGCAGATTCCAGACACATTCAAATTTAAATAAATAACAGTTCAGTCTGACACACACACCTGCAGTAGAAAACTGTCCACTATCATCATTGTTACTATGTTATTTTTCACCAAATTGAGGTTGGCTCAATGGTTCAGTCCAAATGATATATTCATATATGGGTAACAAAAGGACATTATGTATCTCCCCCCAGTCTGAAGACTACCATCGTGTGGGTGTGGGGGTGTGTGTGTGTGTGTGTGTGGAGGGGGGTTAGGGTTGGGGGGTCATACTTCTCTACTCATACCACCTCTCGCCATGCCAGTGTGCTTTGATAGGTGGCATCATTAATTTGAACAGCAATCAAAATAAGTAATACTAGAAACTAATTGTAGTATTATTAGGATTTTGCAAGGCGTGCTGTTAGGCAGTTAGAGCACCTTGAGCAGCAGTTCATATGTGGCGTTGATGATGCCCCAGGACAGCACGGAGCGGTGGTAGTTCAGGTGCACACCGCGGAACAGCAGCACCACCCGCCCGTCCCGCTCCTTCAAAATGGCCGCCAGCACCTCCCTTCCGGATTGAAAGTGGCCCCCGATCTGCGCCTGGGCACGGGATTTGACCACGTTGAGGGGGTAAAAAAGGACTCCCAGGAAGGCCCCCAGCAGACCCCCACAGACAAAGTCGCTGAGAAGGTGTGCGGCGTGGGAGTCAGCCTGGGGGAGGAGGTCCTTGAGGGGGCCGCGTAGTGCAAAGAACAGGGCGTTACTTGGGCCGTTGCGGAGCAGGATGGGGACAAGGCCACGGTAGCACTCGCGCACGCCATGCTCTTGCAGGAGCATCCGGAAGGTGTGGACCGTGTTCTGAAAGCGGGCGTGGTGCCGGGGGTCCTGGAGTAGGGTCTGGACACGCTCGAATGGTGTGAGGGCGGCCTCGGCAGTGCCTGACAGAAAATGTTTTTGAAAACATTCCTTATTGTCAAACAAACAGCCACACAAGGAAAGACTTCTGAGAAGCAGCCATGAGCTGTAAGTACGATGTTACTGTTACACCGTAATGTTAGTTTTGCTCACAGTGTCTAGCTGAGCTATGGTTACTTTGCAATGTGGCTAGTAAATACTGACGGTTCCTTACTATGCACTTCTGAACCGTGATCTTCTGCTGTACTTAATAAATGAACTATTTGTAAGTTGCTTTGGATAAAAGCGTCTGCTAAAAAAATAAAATGTAAATGTATTTTAACTGACTTCTTCACCTGCTAGGATAGCGGCAACACTCCGAGTGAGGAGCTCTGGCGCCCCCGTGTGTTGAGGCAGCAAACGGGAGAAGTCCTCATACCTGGAACCAAATCAGGGTTTGTGTGTTTAGTCAAGACGGGTCAAGATACCAGGTGGTTATAGTGGCAAATCAGTTGGAAATGCTAGTTTGCGGTGTGAGGACTGTTGGAAAGAATGGTGTCATATACATACACTCCAAACATGATGGCCACGGTTGTGGTCTTCTGAAGAAGGGGGGGCAGGAGCCCTCTGTAGAGGGTCCTGACGCCATCCTGCTGGAGCTGACGCACTGCCTCCATCACACCCACCCCGAATAGCTGCTGGCGGAACAACACCTGGGGGGGGGGGGGGGGGGGTGCAACATCTTGGTTTTACAAATCAATGTATTTTCATGTCTTGTCTTGTTACGTTACTCCAAAGCACCTCTGACAGCAGGCTATAAATAAACGTCTTGATTGTCAGGATGGCTTTTTACTGGTCTGTGACAGATCTGAACAGATGGAGGCAGGACTGATGTCAGGCCAAGGGGGCTTGGTTCGAAACACTAATAAACCTTGTGTTACTGCCTTAGGTGGTAAGATCCCAGTTCAGCTGACCTTGTGTATGGGGAAGGTGACCACGATGTTGGTGAAAGCAGCACAGGAGCCACACAGGTAGTGCTTCTTCCTGGGGTCTACATTAGGAAGGAGCATTCTTCCTCCGCTCCCAGGAGCCCCCTGTGTGTTATGGGCCTGGGGGGTCATGGCCAACTGCTTTCACTCTGGACTGACGGGAAACTCCATAGTCTCATCCATGGCCACACCTTCGCATGTACCAGGTGCCTTGCATTAAAACACAAACATTCTAGAATGGAAATTAGTTGTTAATGTTGCTAAAACTCCAGAGAAAATACTGTATACAATCCACTTTGTATTCTCAAAATGCACACTGTCAGTGATGGCTCACCATAAAAGATTACAATGAATCAGAAAACATATTTGGGGCTCCCTAATCAGATCCTAAAACCATGCATGCCATTAGTACTGAGTACTACAGACTACAATACTTTACATTATTTTACATGTAAGCAATGACAATACTAACAGCCTGTGCTAGCGCTAGGGTCTATGATCACATTTGAATATCTCAACCTTGCACAACTAGGAATTATTCTAGAGTTGTTAGACTGGTCCTAGTCCTCAGGGCACTTGTGTGCTAATCAGCAGCTCTGATGTGATTGAATCGGTTTCACAGGACAGCTATGTCTGTCACTCATCGCTGGCCTATACAATATGTTTAAGTGCTTCACAGTGAAACACTGGGGGCGGCGCAGTGACTGTAGTGACAAAGAGCTGCTCATCTTCAAAGGAGGACAGGGGCCTGCAGACAGGAAGCTTGCAACTAGGCAACGAAAACAACCACACCCAACTCGTTAATCTTTCACAGTGGTCTGTGAGAATGGAAAAGAACTGAATTTTGGAGATCAATTTTGATAAATAGGCAAGAGGTTGTGCCTAGACTTGTACAGGCACCTCATCAAGTATTCCTTCTACGTTGATGGTGTGTTATCTTCTCTGTGGGTTGACATGCGTAGCGTATACACAGCAAACACATAACCTGTCGTTATGGATGCAATCCTGTAACATTTTCAGATACCATATCATTTTTTATTGGCATCAAAATAATGTCATTTTTAGGGCCAAAGGCAAACTAATGAACAAGAGATAGGGTAGATGTGTCAGGGTAAGATCAAATACTATGACAGGTAGTCTGGCTGTAGCTACTAGTACTACTGTGCAAAAACAACATCGGGACAGGAGCAAAACAACAGTAGGCTGTGTGAACGCACGCTGTCACGATTGTTCAAATCAGACAAACAACTCATTTTAGCAATCATTATACTCACTGACGATAAATACGACTGTTTAAAACATGGCATATACCATCAATTTCGACCTTTTCGCTTTGTTTTATTTGATGCCCTTCGTGTCTGTGCTTTTATAGCCTACCAAGGCTAATGCATTGCACACTGATTGCACAGGGCCCTTTTCCGCATTGCATTCTGCAGCGTCACGATCTCTCAACCAGTTCTCGTCTCTGATTGGTTATTTCATCTTCGAACAACACAAACGCCTTGTGTAGTCGTGTATATTTTTTGTTTACTGAAAAAAATAAAAAATAAACGATGGTTTTGTAATGTACTCCATTCCCTATTTTAAGACAAAAAATAATTCCTGGGTATTTTTGGCGTTCTTGGTAACTTGTGTTCTTTGGATTGGAACCGTACTTGGGCAATGAGAGATGACGTCAAACGATTTCGCAAGAACACAAGAACGGAAAAAAACGTGGATTGAAAAACAGCCACTCGGCCCATCTTGGCACGTTGGGTAAAATGTAAATCAACATAAATGTGTTTTTGACATGAATGACAGTTCTTAACTTGATTCATATTTTCGTAGTCATTGAACACAAGGTGGATTGCAATGCAAAAACGTGCATGTGTGTTTCTTAACTTGCGAGTAGTTTATTCTCATTTGGTAATAAGGAATAATTTAAGCTTGGAGTGGTTGCAAATGGACACACCAACACTTGTAAGGATTGAGTCTGAATGAGCAATTGTAGTTTACCTTTTTATTTTCACAAAACAACCCCACGATTTACAATGGATCTCAAGAGACCTCAAAACCTCAAGAGGACAGACCTGCCTCAAGGCTCAGTATAGACTACAAACACGCTGCAGAGTCGCAACATGCAACCACAATTCACTTTGCGTTTCCATTTTCTATGTAAAACAATTTGGTCACGAAACTAAATTGTAATAAAAATGCTGTCAATTTTTTTTTAGCTTTGCCCACAAAGACAACCGTAGATACCTTTCTGAAGATGCATCGAAGTGTGTTTTTGCCAAGGTAACGGGTAGGGATGAAGCATAGTGCACCAGTAAATAAAGGATTTCCCTGCGCACTAAGCATTCAAATACTTTGAATGGGGCTTTGAGAAGGTGTATCCTAATCACCTCCCCTACACTGACAGCACTGAGACCTTATGCTACTTGATATGGCAGCTGGGTGTATCCAAGGCGATGGTAACACGAGTAACCAAGAGGACTCCAAGTTGAAGAGGAAAACATATTGCACTTAGTTGCTATAAGCATTTCATTAGACATTGTCAGATTACATTTAGCAAAACACCTTTTAGTTTTTCAGTGTAAATGAGTTGTCAAGATTTTTTCTAACAATCAATTTGTTTCACTGATTACGAACTTCCTATATATATATATATATATTTTTTTTGTCTTTAAACTTTTTGCCTGTGCTATGCATAAGGTTGAGCTTTGATAAAAGTATGTATATACACTTATAATATCATCAAAAAAAGTCTGTACAGTAGAAGAGTATCTTACAGGAATTCTCATACACATGTAAATAAAAAATTCATGCCTACCCCAAAAAATCTAAAACGCACAATTCTTGGCTGGCTGGTACTCAGATTTGTTTGAACAGTATTGCAACACATCAAACGGCGGCCTCTGCGGTGGTGTCCACTTTAATAATGTTTGTATCTCTCAGATTTTCAGATTCTATCAAGAGACCTTTGCATGACTTGGTTTGCATGAAACCAAGATGGCCTGCTCCTCTATCACCCAAAACCGGCCTCTTTCCCCCTCTCTCTTAACAGCTAGTGTCTAGCAATTGCTTGGAGACTGCTGGGGTTTTGGTCTCTGCTTGGACGACCTTCCTGCCCTGTTCCTGGCTGATGCCAAACACGTCCCAGCGCTCCGAGAGCAGGCCCTTACTGAAGACGAGGGACGCCAGGTAGGAGAAGAACAGGATGGACACAATGGTTGTCAACATGATGGTGGTGCGGAAGGGGAAGAACTGGGTGAGCCGTCCTTCGGCGTCTAGACGGCAGCCGGGGTAATGGATGAGGGGCGGTAGATTGATGAGGGGCTCGCCGCTCATGAACCTCAGGACCATGCCGGAGAAGAAGCCCACTGTGGCGCCGTAACCATTGGAGATCTTGAAGAAGAGTACGCAGACCAGCTGGGGGAACATGATGGTGTAGGACATGTCCACACCAACCAGCCAGAACACCAGCACACTGTTGTCCAGGAAGGTGAGGGCTGTGCCGGCCAGTCCCACCACCACCACCGAGATACGGATCACCCACTGCATCTCCCTGTCTGAAGCCTTGGGGAGGGGGGGGGGGGGGTGAAGAAAGGGAGGTATAGCGATACAGGGATGCAAGGGGGAAAACAGAGGGGACGTGTTGAAACCGAGAGAATCATGACAAAGCATCACAAAGAGTCAATTTGTTTAATGTAGTCTGTTTTATGAAGTTTTTGTTCACTGTTTATATAGATACAACTGCCCATATTTGGGGCCCAATCTGAAAGGCCAGTAACAATATAATCTTTGTAGTCACAGTGAAAACTAGTTATGCCCCTGTAACATTACATCCATATGGTGACAAACCATTCAACTATTCAACATGAGTTGAAACAGGCCTGAGAACATTCTGCCATTGTTTAACGCCTCTCTGGTCGTCATGTTGAACATTCCTAGGGGCCATGGCAGAAACAACATAGGAGCTCAAAAGCTACTTTGTTTCCCCAAGCCAGTAGTATGTGTGTGGGGGATGGGAGGGGGTATATACAGTATAATCATCTGGTCAGAGGGTTCATATAATCTACCTACCCACACAAGTTGGCCACAAGTGTCAACCGATAAATGTGTCCTTGTTTGCAGTAGAAAAGTGTCCTTCTTTTGGTGATGTTGTGGTGTTAGGGTAATGTAGTTACATTCTGGTGTTGTTGTTGTGGTGTAACATTGTGTCAAAACTTAAGATTGGGCTCAGGTTTCCATAATGCTGCTATGACATTTCCATGACATTGCACTGGAGGTCTAAAAATGACATTTCTTCAAGATTCTCGTGCTTACCTGTTTCCTACAGATGTTCTTGTAGATGTTGGAGGAGAACATGGAGGCAGAGGAGAGGAGGGCAGAGTCCATGGATGACATCACGGCGGCGGCGACAGCCCCGATGCCGATGATGGAGATGTAGTGAGGGGTGAGGTGGTGAAGGGCGAGAGGCAGGATGGAGCCGGCCTGGCCGCGCTCATATGGTGTGGGTAATCCATACGTTGTCATATTCCAGTCTGGGGAGCAGAAAATGGGTTATTTAGTTTATCGGTTTGTTTGTGGAGCACTTAAAGCATTTGAAAATGTTTCCACATTGTTTGCATTTAGCAGACGCTTTTATCCACTGCAACTTACAAATAGTGCATATAGAAAGTACAGAAGAAGCCCGAGGATCAGAAGTGCCGAGTTCTAACAGGATTAGCTGGTGACAGTCAGGGAACCGTCTTTATTTACAAGCCACTTCGCAAAGTAACCACCTCTCGGCTACCAGGCAAAGTGAAGAAAAAAGAAAACTACAGGGCAACAATAACATCTCATTTACAGAAGTGCATAGCACAGTGCAACATCAAACACTTCCATGGGTGCAGTCTCTTGTCAGACAGTGGGACAACAGGAGCTCAAACATAACATGCAAAGAAGGGACAGGGAAATTGGCAGCTATCACAAAAAGTAGCAAAGCTTCTTTCAGTTTCCTTTTGCCAGGCAAAAGAGAAAGTCCAGCATGATCATCTATGGAAAACAAAGTCTTGTGGTCGCTGTGTGTTAAATGAGCCCACGTCAGTGTATTACTCTACCTGGGACAGCCAGTTCTGCGTGTTCAGCAGGTTTTAGGCACATATTTGATTCTAAAATCTCTCATATGATCATTTGTGCTTCCTCGTGTAGCAAAGTCAAACATACCACACATAGCGACACCCTGTCACAACTCTAGAGTCTCATCCATCTACATCAGTCACAACACTCTGCTTGTGATGCCCTCTTATCTCCAAGGAAGCTTGCTTGAGACAACACGTCTCCAGAAGCTATTTGTATTCTCCGTTTGTTGCGGAAATTTAAACAAAGAACATACCTTGTCAGAACCTTAAGGCAAAAGTTCTTCAAGACTTCATCTTTAAAACAACAAGAGTAGAAGGTGGTGATTTATGAGAGGAATATGTGCGACTGCCACTTTGTTTTAATGTTGTGTTTACTGTAATTTTGATTCTAGTAACTATTTCTCCTTGAAATATAAAGTCATCCTTGGTCTCTATACAAAGCTAACATTGTAAAACAATCCTTCAACTATACTTGTAACTGTACAAAGATGTTCAGAACATTTATTGAACACTTATGAACCAGCCAGAGACCAGTTCACACCTTTGGTAGGTGTGAATGAAAGACGGGGGAGTTGAGAATCCAGTTTTCCCCAACTGACTTCAGAGACAGGACTTCTCCTAACTCTGAACTGTATGAAACTCTTGAGATGACAATCGATCTCTGAGTCCAGTGATACCAACGATGGCGTGGTAAACGCCATCAGGATTGTCGTTCCACAGGATCTCACCAAGCTTCTCCTGGGATTCAACAAGATTAGTGATTGCAACACTACCTGAACAATTCTGCTGAATAAGTACCCAAACCGCAATTCGAATTGCGACCTGACTGAAATCACGCAGACCAAGTCTCATGATCCCTGCATCAAAACAGGGTTTGCTTTGATGCTTCGACTCTTCAAATGGGCCTCGCACACGAACAGCCCTCAACCACACGTGTGTTCTGGTATGAGTGGTTCACCTGTGGATGCAGCCACGGCCCCCACGAGGATGGAAGGGATGCCCAGCACCAGGCAGAAGGCGGAGGAGGCAAAGCAGGTGACCTGGGCCTGGGTGTAGGAGGAGGCAGATAAGATCCTCTGGTAGAAGGCCTGGTAGGCCAGACCACCTAAAGCCTGGGGAGAAACAATGGACTCAAGGGATGGGAGAGGTCATGAACTATTATGAATTGTGTGTATGTGGGTGCGAGAAGATGTGTGAGGGGATGCACGTTGGTCTAAGTGTGTGTGTGTGAAGCGACTTGTGTTGACTCACCAGTACCATGAAGTCATCAATCCACTTGCCGGCATCTTGGGCTTCCAGCTTGCCCACCCAGGGAGGCTGGAAGGTTGCGTTGAAAGACGTCAGGGATATATCCACCGAGTTGGGACTGGTCAGCAGGAAAGGAACACACACCCACTGCAAGAGAGCAAAGTCGACAGAACATAAAATGTATAAATAAACCTGACCTTCTTTTCCCCAGACGGTACGTGGAAAACTTCATTTCCTGTTTCTAGATCTCCTTCCCAGAAAGTCAGGTTCAAATCTTTATCGGTACTGACCAGGCTGACAAAGATGAGGATAAGCTGGATGACGTCGGTGTAGGCTACAGAGTAGAGGCCTCCCAGCAGGGTGTAGATGATGGCCACCACGGACGAGATGCAGATAGAGTAGACGTAGGGGAGGTCTAGGATCACGCTCAGGGTCCCACCTGGAAACACACGCAGCATAGCACTAAGTACAGTCCGACATGACAGAGCGCTCCACACATGACATGACAGATGAGAGGGACTGTGCCCTCAAACAAAGGTGTATGATTGTATATGTCAGAGTTGTCTACATTATGATTGAAGTTTCATTAAGTTATAGAATTGATGGTCAGTTAGTTGATTGGGAGTTTTTGATAGTCCGTTTTTTGTGGCGTTAGCACTGAAATTAAAGTCGTTTTCAAAAACTCGCTACAGTAATTTGTTGGTCTTAGACCAAGAGCAATGTATGCAAGAATAAGACAAGGAAACAAAACAGAAATATATTTGAAAATAAAAATGAACAATAAAGAAAAGTAAGGCATACAGCAGTCTATTGGTTGTGAGATTCAAGAATTCCCACCGTCTCTCGAAGATGCCTGATCATCATCATCATCATCATGAAGAAATGATCTCTTTAGAAAAACTATCAAGACACCAGAAATAGTCAACAAAAATCTATTAATAAAAACGAATCTGAGAAAACAATAAAGCAAACGAAAACAGAATTATTAAAGCAAAAAAAAAGATCTGTGTGTTACTCAAACAAGCAAAGCATCTCTACCTGACGAGTCTTCCTCAATGCCAGGGTCTCCCCAGCCGCGATGCAGCCACACCAAAACAATGCCCTTAAACAGAAGAGTGTCAGATCGGCACCATCGCTGACCACTGTTTCAGTCTGACTGTGACCTTTGACCTCCCCTGGCCTTTACTGTGACACCCTGAGATTTAGGTGTTTGCCAGGTATGGATTTTGATCATTTCCGACTACTCAAATCACTCACACACACACACACAGGTGTATAAAGACAGGTACAGTTTTTAGATGGGAACCATTCAATTTCAAGTTAAGTCGAGTGAAAAATACAGCCATGCCCCAATCATTTACGGATAGCTCAATTATAGATCATCTGCAGATCTTCTGTAGGGGTTAATCCACATAGATGTAGGCTGCGTTCTTGTGCGATATTATCGATGCTAGAAAACAGCCCTATCTCTATGGGTTTAACTTCACTGAGCCGTGCAGGGCTGTACTAGGCCAGGATAGACCTCGCTGGGCTAAATATAGGTGAGAGAAGGAATACCAGTTAAAGGACTCCGGGGCTAAATAGAGAACGATGGCTACATATCTGCAAAAGATCTCACTCTGTTTTTAGCTCCCTTGTTTATTCCCTGCCTGCAGTGGCTGGACCTATGCAGGCACAAAAGTGCACGTATACACACATAATTTGCGACCCGCAACCTAATTGGGTGATATTGGTTTCACATGGCCAGTATGTACACACACACACACACACACACAAATTAAGATAAACTCACACCATCATCCAGAAATTACAGGCTCACCAAAACACAAACAGTCTCTTAGCAAAGGTAGGTCTCTTTGGAACTTGTCTTCACCTCCTTCTTTGGTTGTCAACCGTAATTACAGCAGCTAGGGGTGTAGTGCAGTGAGAACATCCCACACTGGTCGAATAAAGTACCAAAAAAAACACCCCTAGTTACACGTCTGTTGTGAGGTGAGAGTGACCAGACCTGTTTTAGTAATCCACCACAACATTACCATGGGGACATGGGATCAAGTCTGGCCAGGATGGGGACATTTGATTTAAAGTTGTGTTGTCTTTCAGTCTGAGAGCCTTACTGCTTTGACACACTGAGTAGAAAACAAACTCACTCTCGACACCAGAGACTTGATACATTTTTGATCACCTTACGCAATCAACAGGCTGTTTGTTCTGTACGTCACTTTAGAAACAGCACTGGAACAGAGAACATTGTTAAAACACACACACACAAATAGACAGACAGACAGACACACACCCAAACCACAACAACTCTGATAGACATTTATAAAAAACTTTGGCTGCATGTGCTCAAGTAGAATGCAGCATTGTTGCAGTTAATCACCCATAACAAATACAAGGTTTGAGTTGGGCACCATGTCATTGTTACTTAATCCAGTTTGGACACAGTAATGTCAATGTAAGGTCATCCATTGTTATGTACATGTACTGGAAGGACACATTCATCTTTTCTCCTTTTTGATTAATAGGCGATTTAATGCTTAAGGAGCAATAAGAACAATACCCCCAAAATGGGAGCTTGTGGGAGCGTGAGTGAGCACATCCATGTGCTAATGCGTGTTGTTTTGCGCATGCAAGCGTCTGAGTGTGGGACCCTGTTTGGGCTCCTTACCGAGGCTGACGAGGGTGCGAGCCACCCACAGGACATCGGCCACCAGCGCAGGAAGGATCAGGGCGCTGCTCAGGACGTTGCCGTATTTCTGCTGGAACGGGTCCATCATGGTGATATATCGATTCTCTCTCATGGGCTTGGCGAAAAAGAAACCGCCTGGTAAGAGGGGAAAAGGATGAAAGGAAGAATGACGAAAAGAGAAGGGATAATAAACAGATGGTACGACCATAAAAACAAAAACAAGTGTTCTCCCTGAGTGAACAACACGCATCTTCCTCGGGGGTTGAAACGACCAGTAAAGATGATATAAAGGTTCTGTCCGCAACAGAGCCTGGGATCTTCCTTGCATGCACGCATTCCTGCAGGGCCTTTAAACACGCTGGCCAGGTGACCTTACCACATCAACAGGCCTCGTTTGTGTCAATGGGTTAAATCAGCAAGAGGAAGTGGATACGTGGGGGATCACGTACAAGTGATCTAAATATACTGATATGCAGGTATATATATACACACACACGCACGTGTATATGGCCGAGGTCAGCTTTGTCACTCTGATGTCATGGTGGGGGGCTAAGATGGCCAGACTCACCCAAGAAGAAGGTGAGGACGTAAGGCACAGGCATCAGAGCCCAGACCAGACCCAAGGTAGGGTTATACACTGCCTCAGCTATGCCGAGGATGAAGCCTCCACCCACCCAGGTGGCTGCAGCGAGGACACAAAGAGAAAGAGAGAGAGACGGGCAGAGAAGAAAAGAGAATAGAGAGAGAGAAACATGTTACCACAGAGTAACACCAAACAGAAATCTGATATGGAATATGTTCCTCCATTTAATGCTAGAGAGGTGGATTACAGGGTTTAGCTATGTTCAGACTCCGGGGGGGGCATTGGCTAGCAGAGGTCTGGCTGCAATGTCACTGCAGTTTTACGTCATTCCACCCTCATTTACTGAAGCCTGATAGGACAGCCTATTCCCAAATCCACAGTGAATACAATCTATATTGTATCATTGACATTGTATAAATACATAAAATGTAAATAGAAAATACAATGAGAAGCTTCAGTAAAATCCTACGTTATTGGAAGACACCTTAGTGAGAATGTCTGCTCACCAGTGAGTGTGAAGATCCCGACCAGCAGGTTGATGTTGCGTCCAGCGAGCAGCGTGATCTCCATCCCGTCCCCCGTACACTTCCTCTCCTCCTTCTTGGAGCGCATGGAGGCCCAGATGCCGGTTCCCAAGATGAGAACGTAAAACCCAGCCATGACGATGATGCCCGGAATGTTTAGAGCCATTTTCTCTGTGAAAAACCTTCAGTGGTTTACTTGAGAGAGGGAGTGTAGGGAAGGGCAGGAGAGAGAAGAAAGGAAGGCAAGGGGGGAGGTAGGGCAAATTGAGGGGTGGATGAGGAGATGGGGGTAGAGAGAGGAGGAAAGGAGGGTTTATTAGGTGTTGAAAAGGGAAAGAAGACAAATCAAAACATGAGACAAAGTTTGTGTTTGCGTGTTTCCAATATAGGGTTTTCTTTATGAACTACGCAATCAACACTTAATATGCTGTATTAGCGGAGGATGATGACTAGGCTAAACAATGGCTGTTTATCAATCTGAAAGAACGCTAAGAACCCTCCCATCCTTGCGGGAACCGTCTTCCAAGACCATGAGGACGGGAAACGATTTTAGATGCGTGTGTTCTTGCAATGACTTCTGAGAAATCAGATGCGTTTTCGTTGACCAAGTCCCCATCCAATGCATCCTCAATTAAAGGGGCCGGGCGGGTGGTAGTGAAGAACTCGCCCTGGGCGCCAAATGTGCTAGGACCGCCACTGGTACTTGGGCAATGAAAGATGACGTCAAACGAGTTCGCAAGAACACAAGAACGGAGACGTTGATTAAGAAACAGCCATTGTGAAATTGTGGGGATGGTTTGCGAAATAAATGGCAGGAAGTGATGTCAGTTGGCAATGGCGAGAAGAGAAGGACGTGGTGAAAGTAAACATCTATTTTCAATAGGAGAGGAGGGTGGGGGAAGAAGGAAAGAGAAGAAACAAAAAAAGGTGCTTCTCTGATACCCATGCTCTGCTCAGCAGAGGGGATGAAGGGGAGGTGGAGTAGAAGCGGAGAGAAGGGGACTGCAAAGGGTTGAGTGGGGAGGGGTGGGTCTCACCAGACGCTGAGGTGCGTTGACAAAATGACAGCAGCTGCCCCCTCTTCAGTGTGGTGATGGGTCCCAAGGTTCGAACCCCAAACTTTAGTCGGCCAACAGACCAACTCAGAGCTATGTTAGTGTGTGCGTGTATGTGTGAAAGTATATGGCCATTGAAAAGTGTATCAGTTACCTCCAAGACTATATTGGGGGAGTATAATGGCCAAACAAAAAAAACATAAGTGTGCTAAAAATGCCAGTTTTGTGTTGCTTGAATAACCTCATTCATTGGTATCTACTCAATATCAACCACAATCCCTGCATTTAAAACCCTGTGCTTGATCAATCAGGAAAGGATCACAGTAAGGCGGTTTCTTTCGAATTATGGGTTTATTGCACAAGCTTCCCACTTTACAGGCAAATAATTCACCTAAAGTCATTTAAAGACAAAAAATGATTGTAGATACAGTAAAAAGTGTAAGAACTGAAGACCAATGACAACTGAATGTGAAAATGTGTCAGGAACACAAGCATGGACTGTGCAGGGTCCAGAAAAAGAGAAGGGATTGAATTCATAAGAGAGGAGGTTTTTTTGTGTGTACTGTTTGCATTTGTGTACACGTGTACAATATGTGAGCAAAAGGGTGTGTGTGTGTGTGTTTTGGGGCTGGGCTAAGTCTGAACAAGGACTCATGTAGTGTGCGAGTGTGGTGTGCAAAGCATAGAGTTTGAGGAAGCCTTATAGACCAGAAATCCCCATTACTACTATTACCAATAGTGTTAAATCCAGTAGGTCTCTTTACCAACTAGTTGGGGACTTATGATTGCACAAAACTGAAAGGAATGCAACAGAGCTTCTCCTAGACCCACCAGAATCATGCAGAGAGAGAGAAAAAATGAATAGTCTAAAATAAGTACTATGGTCTCACTGACCATAGTAGTGAGTTCAGTGAACAATTGTGCAGAATCAGATGTTAACATAAAGCCAAGTAAAGAAAGTGCTCTTTAGCCTTAACAAAAGGGCTTTTGTTTACTGTAAAGGCACAGTCTTTAAGGGAGTGACGGTACGTTCGACGACTTTTGGAAGGGAAGGAGGCGGTACCAATGAGTCAGGGACACATCCACACACGAAGGAACATACAAACACGAAGAAACATGTCTCTTTACACATTCTTTACACAAGATAAACACTTCCTGTTGTTTAACTTCCTGTAATTTCACCACTGATGGTGGGCGCTTTGCTCACTTCTCGACTTGCCAGGGCTTTTCACGTCATACAGCTGTATGTGCACACACACTCAGACACACACACACTCGCACACACAGAGCCAGCAGCCCGTCTTTTCATTAACACTACCTCCGTGAATATTCACACTCTCAGGTTCCACCAGTCTAAATGTATCTTTTCACTTGTTGTGCAAGGTGCCTGCACAGTTTTGGTTGACTGCCAGGCATCAGAGTAGCCTGGAACTCCTTGGCACTCCTTGGCCATTGTGTTTATCCCAGAACATCGACCAAAATGGAGGCCAAAGACCATACCTCAAACCAAAACAGTCGAGGACTTTAAAAGGAGGTTGTAATGTTTGACATCTGGACATGGAGGGCGAGCGGCTGTTGTCGTGTATGAATGAGGGGACTGTTAAACAACGGAATGTTCCTGAAAGCTAGAGCATCATGTCCTCAGGTTACCGACAATACAACAAAGCAATCCTAACGTTGTAACCAAAAATACATTATTTAACCTTGGACCCTGTAGGGTTCTCTAACTTCTTACCTTTCCAACTATTTTGTTGTTTGTTGTTCCAACTACTACTTGTTTTTGCTCTCTCTCTGACTCTCTATCACTGACTCTTTCATTCTAACTCTGACTCTCTCTTTCAGTCACTCACACTGACTAGCACTCTTTCTCGGTCTTGACGCTGGTAGAACCTTGACATGTTTACCTAACTTCTTTCCCCTTGTTTTATCCTCTCCCCCCGGTATTTTGTGGAAGTGTTAAGACTTGCCAAAAGTTGTCCTAAAAAGACAGAGGCACCAATGCAAAAGCCATGGCCCCGTTTACGTGGAAGTGACAATGAAAGATTAAAGGTAAAACAGTCCCATTCGTTATACGACAGGAGCAGAACTGCCATCCGTTCCTCTCTCCCTCCTCCTCCCTCCTTCTAGACTGTTTACTCAGAAAACTGACCATCCGCAAAAGTCTTACCATGTCAACATGCCCCCCCCCCCTTAGACTGAGAGCTCCACTGTCTTAGAACATACACACATGCACAGACACTCAAGCGTACACACACACACACACACACACACACAGCTCTTCATACCAGGCTGCTAGGAACTGAAAAGTGATTCCTACTAAGACATGACTAATTAATCTGGTATGTTGGAACTCAAATTCTCAGAACTCTGTAATTGCCCACCAGTGATCCTTGATCATGTCAGCTCTTGATTTATAAAGCAACATCGTCAAAAAACAACGTCACAGAGACAATATGAGAAAATGAACCATTACATTTCAACATACCCTCGTCACGTTTGTGGAAACACAAGAAGTGAGTGACTACAGTGTACGGAGACCTCAATGTTCTTGACAGCCTTGTG
Source organism: Hypomesus transpacificus (assembly GCF_021917145.1). NCBI lineage: Eukaryota > Metazoa > Chordata > Actinopteri > Osmeriformes > Osmeridae > Hypomesus > Hypomesus transpacificus. Next base: position 128,561 of record NC_061081.1, read on the forward strand.
TTGGCTGTCACAGAGTGAGTAAGAGAGAGAGAGAGAGAGAGAGAGAGAGAGAGAGAGAGAGAGAGAGAGAGAGAGAGAGAGAGAGAGAAAGAGAGAGCACTCTTGCCATGATAGTGGAAAAAAACAAGTATGCGTTCGACAATCTACAGCACCTCCAACTCCTCCGCTATCGCCTGTTCGTCAAACTACCCCCCCCCCCCCCCTCCTTCCCCCCCTCAACTTCTTCTCCAGGGCGAAAAGTAATATTTACGATTACAGGTAAGAACTGTTTTAACCTCATTTTGGGGGGGTCCAAGTCTTAATTAGGGGGGTCAACCCCCCCCCCCCAAGGCCCCCCTGTAATTCGAACCCTGCCCAGCCCCCCCACACACACACTTTTTATTTGTTTGTGCAACTGGCAAGGCATCTAGCCATCCCCTCAATCATCTCCGGCCTCTATCTGAAATGCTTTGCATAGGAGCCCAGTTTAACAGTCAGTTGTGCCAAACCCTAGTTGGAATACCTCCACACCAGTCCCATCCCTACCTATCCACCCCCCACCTCCAGTCTAACTGTACCTATGTGGAAAAGTACATAGATGTTTTTTTTTTTAATTCTTGCTTGCTTTCAAAACTAAATAGTCAAATCCGTCACTCTCTTGAAGAAAATAACTTATTATTTTACCTCTCCCACAGAACCTATCAATGTATCATTGCACAGACAAACAAAACCCTCTGTAGAAGGCATGTGACTTGACTAGGACTGCAACTGGTCGACAAAGAACACAGTGTACCTTTAAGCTGATCTCAACTGATATCACATCAAAATCCAGTCGGCCACATGTATAGGGACGTATATCAGTCTGAAACGATCTCTTATCACTTAGTCTGCTCATGTACAGCTGTTTGTGGGCGGGGGAGGCTAAGGCCACAAAATTATGTTTACTGATAAACAACGTGGGAGAAACCTTACTGAAAAAGAGAGAGAGAGATAGAGGGTGAGAGAAAGAAAAGGAGGAAAACAGAGATGTTACCTACCATATTTGATGTAGCATTAAGTTGTTCCTTGATCAGAATCAGAATAGTTTTTATTGCCATGTAAGTTTAAACAAACACAGAATTTACTGTGGCAGGAAGGTGCTTACAATAAACATATATGGATCTTTATTTTTTAGTTACAAAAGTTGAATGTATAAATAGATTTTCAACATAGTAAGGAGCTAAACAATGTGAGATATAAAATAGTTAGCATGCATCCTCCCACTATGTCAACATTGTGGTCAAAAGCAATGACAGCTCACATCAAGAGCATTTTGCAAAAAAGTATAATTAACTTAATTTCTGACAATGGCACCTCCTGCAGCGGTAAGTTATTTTGTTAAACCGTAGAGAAGACACGGTAAAACAAACATCAAAAATGTCTCATTGAGGACCACCAGCATCGGGCTCTGTGGCTAAATGTGGGAACGAACAAGTGGTCTATTCTGAGTCAAGCATGCACTATCACTTGGTGCCCCTTAGCAACTCATAACCGACAGCAAAGGGCTTAGTCGGAAAATGTAGCTAACTTTCTTTCTTAAATGGAAAAGAGCCAGAGCAGTTTGGGCTTGAATCCCTATCGTCACGAAAATTGCATAATAATGTACACAATCTTTCAGCATACTTTTTTTTGTTCAACCTGACGCTGCACTGTACTCTCACATAGGCTACATATACATACTGTGCATTATTTTCTCATTAATAAACAAAGTGAGCGGACGCAGGTTAAACAAACGGTCTCATAAAGCAAATGCTTAATTTATAAATAAATATTTATATAGAGGCAATCAACCATTCCTGTATTCCGTTTGTCCTGTATACTGGATTTCAAATTGCGACATCAACATGTTCGCCGCTTCCATCGAAGGCTACCTGGTCAGGATAAGCTCTACTCAATAAAATAAATTGTGCTTCTAAAGCTTTAGGCTATCAGATTTCAAATTGACGTGCCAAAAGTGACGAATAAACTGATTTCATAAATAATAATTTATACAATTGTACAGTCCACACGCGCGCGGACACACAGAAATAAGTACGATAAAGCATTTCAAAGTAAACTACACTGCACTGCAAATCATTGTTTCCTACCAGAGAATTAACAGAAAATCTAAAGAAGTCAGAAATTATACATACCGAACGTAATGCGTGTGTAAGCTTGTCCAATAGTGATGCTGGAGTGTGAAGGTTATCGTGGGACAAAACTATCAGAACAGACGGTCCAACAGTATAAGACAGATGCTGTGCAACGGTGGACGGTCCCAAACTTTCTCAACACAGAGAGATTTTGTAAAACTAGATAAGAAAAAAAGAAACGTCCTGTACATTAAGAATGTAAAGATGGTAGAACAGAATACAATTTAAAGATGTAGGATATTAGAACTCCCCTCAGGAAGCTTGGAACAACCTAGAACGATTCTGTGCCATACCCTGCCCTCCTTTAAACTCCAGGGGGGGTGGCACAAAAAGCACGAGGCTATATTATCTGAGACCCAATTGGTTGATTCAGAAACGGACACTGATGCCTGTCTTTCTTGTTTTCGCTCAGCTCCTTTAGAGTACTAGCTCCACTTCACTCACTTCATCTCCCTCGACCTCTCCTCACTAACTAAGTAGGTGTGTGTGTTGCATTGTGAATGGTCCTTAAGCATTATTCCTATACATTACATTTAGTCTTCCTTTTTGCTGAAGAGCCGCCCATGTTGAACAGACCTGTTCCAGAGCTGTCTCTGTCTTTAAGGTGCCCCTTCTTGTTCATAAGACTATCTTGTGTGTGTGCATTTATGTGTAAGTGAGTGTGTCCATGACTGTGCATGCATGCGCTTGTATTAGAGGGGCAGGGGTGCCCACTGCCCACGCGCTCTGCATGCTGACCCTGTTGACTGCCACTCCACCCTCTCCCTGTTTTGCCCCCTCTACAGTTTGTTTCTTTTACTTGCTCTCTCTCTCTCTCTCTCTCTCTCTCTCTCTCTTTCTCTCTCTCTGTCTCTCTCTCTGTTTCCACCCTATCTTAATATTGACCAAATAATTTGTTAATCCACATCTTGCCAGAGATATTAAAGTGCTTAGACAGTGCTGAAATGCGTATTTAGAAAGTTGGAGCTTGGAACAAAGCTCCAATGCACATCGTCCTGTCTGTCTCATATGTCGGCCCCTCTGTCCATTTGTGCTATTCCTATCAGATCCAGTCTCCCTGGTGACAGGGTCCAAAATCTAAACACGGTCAGCCGGTGGGCATTTGGCTGAGTGGAGATAGTCCTCTCTGACTGGTTGGGCTACATCAGTGGGAGTTTCTGTAGTCTTGTATGGAAGATTATGCCTCAAAATGATTTCATTACAGTTCTTAACTCACTTCAGGGATCTTTTGGGAATAGTACACAATGTACAGGTGCAACACCCAACACCCTCCTGCAGTCCTACCCCTTCCCTCAACCAGACCCATTAGATGAGTGACTAACCACCCTCACTCTCCTGCACAGCATGCCCTTCCATCATCTGATACTCTATCCTGTATTCTCTGCTGGGGAACTCCACCCTTGCTCTAGTATTTACTGCAGTGTACGACCACTGACGTAAAAAGAAATAAGGACAGTATTCTTCCCTTCTCCCATTCTTCCCCACCCTTTTATGAACAACCTTCCTCGCCCCCCCAACACACGCACGTGCACACACTTCAGTTGGCCCCCACTTTCATCTAGTAACATAACTGTGGCTCTGTGCGTCTGTGACTCTAGCCTCTAAAGTGGCCCCCTCAAGTCTCTTAACACCCGTATACATTACACCCGACTGCCTCCTTTCTGCCCCTACCATCCTGCAGCCCAAAACAACCAGAGAAAGTGCCCCCCCCCCCCACACACTAGGGGTTTCCAGCCCTTTGTCCGGACCGCTGTTGCGTGTCCTCCTTTTTGCCCTTTTGTCCTCCTTTTTGACCCTTTCTGCCCACCGTCGCAATTTACCACTTGCGTAGGCTTTCAGATGCCAAAAAGAAAGACCTCTTTCAAACCTACGTGGAGTTCAGAACTCCACTTTGCCACTAAGAGCAGCAAAGATCAATATACTGCCTTCTGTAAGCTCTGTCGCATTGATATAGACGTGAGTAGTAGGGGGAAAGGGGCTTTAGAGCATCATGCCTGCGCTACGCAACGGCACAAGGATAATGCTAGTTCTGCCGGGCACTCTTCCTTAACATAATTTTTTGCTCCGCACACAACAGCGGATGATAAAACAACTGCTGCTGAGCTGACCAAATTATATATTTTAATTTCTATTACAATTGAAATAGTTTGGGGAATGGTACTGTCTTATTTTCTTATTCATCTTATCCCTCCCCCCCCCCCCCCCTCTCGCCGGTCAACAACTTTTTGGGATTGTCCTCCTTTTTGGACCCAAGTGTCTTCCTTTTCAGGGTCATGCTTCTGGTCACCCTGCTACACACACACACACACACATACACACACAACCCCCCCCCCCCCTTCCCCAGAAAACACTGCATTAGGGGCCAACCTTTCTGTTGCTGGCCATCAAGCCACCAGTAAAGCTGTAGCATGCTAATGTACTTCAATGGACACCTTCCATTTACACTTACTCGTGTGCATGTTTCAGGGTTAGTGGGGTGGACTGTGCTCCATCAGGGACTACAGAGGAAGAAATATCAGTGACGCTCAGCCTGCCACCTCTCTTCCCCACAAGCTTGACACCTACGCATGGTTAGAGGCTGAGGACCTGTGTGACATAACTGTGTTCCTATCTGTGGCTGACGTGAGGAGACCCCTGAGAAGAGAAAACCCACAGAGGTCACCGGGGTCTGATAGAATTCCAGACTGCCAGGTGTGCAGACCAGCTAGCAAATGTTTTCACCTACATATTGAACCTCTCCCTGAACCAGTCGGCACTTCAAACAGACAACCACTGTCCCTCTACTTAAGAAAACTTCCATCACCTGTCTGAATGACTATCTCCCTGAAGTACTCCTTCCTTACGAAGGGCTTCGAGCGGTCAGTCAGATCCCAACTTTGCTCCTTCCTCCCCGACACCTTGGACCCCCTTCGACTGACATACCATCCCAACTGATCTCCGGACGACGCCATCATCCAAACAGTTCACACCGCCCTCTTCCACCTGGATGAGGGCGACACATAAGTGAGGATTCTGTTTATAGATACAGCTCAGCATTCAACACATTTGTGCGGGCCATGCTCAGGTCTCAACACCTCCCTTTGCAACTGGATGGACTTCCTGATAGGCAGACCCCAGGTGGTGAGAATGGAAAACCTCCTCTTCTCTGCAATGACCCTTAACACAGAGAGCCCCTCTGGGGTGCGTGACCTCTCCTGTAAGCTCTGTCCTCTCATGACAGTGTGGCCACGCGCAGCTCCAACATCATCCTGAAGTTTGCAGACCAGACCACCATCCTGGGCCTCATGCCCAACAGTGATGAGACTGCCTAGAGAGGGGGTCAATGTCTTGACAACATGGTGCCAGGACAACAATGTCTGCGAGACTCAGGAGATGCTAGTGGAGTTCAGGAAGTGTCGGGGGGTGGGGTCATTTTCCCATTCACATAGATGGAGCTGAAGAGAGCCTCCTGCTTCAAGTTTCTCTGTATGTTCATCAGTGATGACCTCGCCTGGTGCAGCCAATCAGATGTGGCAGCAAATATTGCAGGGAGGTCATTCTCAACATGACCTACACTGCCTTTAAATGAACATTTATTTCCTGTTTATGCTTCTGCTTGCCGACAGGAATTTCACTATCCAGAATGATCTTGTATAATACTTTGTACATATGACAATACTTGTGTTTGAGTTGACTTGGATGAGGTGAGCAAATGTATTAAAACAAATTTAAATTTAGGTTATAGGTAAAGACTGCCTTGAAATAATAATTCCCTTTTGGAGGATACCCTCTGAGTCATAATCCAAGGACTGGGCCTATTTTTGTTCTTGGCCCCCACATAATTCATGGCTAAGCCTATTAGGCTTTAGTTACGGGCCAGGCCCTGGCATGGTGGACTCATACCAAATGCCATTGAGTCATGTGTTTTTGGGACACATTTACGATGCATGTGCTTCTGGAAAATGATCGCTCAAACCTGACCCCCCCCCCCCCCCCCCCCCCCCCCCCCCACGGAAGCCTATGACCCAATTATTTTAAGACCAGCTGCATACTGTCAACACATCAACGGTCAACCGGGTTCTTTAGTATTGGTTGGAATGTAGAGGTTTGCCTTGTCACTCTCGATATATGTCTGTCCAGGAGGGGTGAATTTTGGGGTAATAACAGCAATGGCGGAGCCAGGGGGTGGCCTGGGTGGCCACGGCCACCCCCCGTAGAATCTCGGCCACCCCATTGGCCACCCCAAGCACCACATCAGAGCGGTTAAAAGTTTTGACGGCTGTGGAAAAATGCGGAACCTTTCTCGCACCGCTAGTACACTGTCGGACCCTTTAGCCACGCGCAGCGCGCACACATCCTGTATTTGAATTAAACGGCTCAAGCATGGCCTGAGAATGCCTGTTACCACCTGACGCTTCGACCGGCACCTGCGGCTAAGTGAAGAAACCCAAAACAGAAAGGTATGATATCATAATGGATGTTGTTTTTGTCTTCTAATAACTGTGACTATCCCACCCATGACTATCTATTTTGCGAAGTTTAGAAGCAAGCTAGATCGTGTTATGATTGTGTCAGGTATATACAGTATGCATTTTGGATAGGTGTCATTAAAGAGGGAAAAATAATGAAGAGGAAGAAGGCAGACATAGCATCCTTCTTCAGGGCAAGTGGAAAGAAGACAGCTAAGGCAAAGAATGAGGATGAGATGGAGAAAAAACAGGCAGAGAGCGAGGATGAGGAGCCCCCAGAGAGCAGCAACTTAAATGGACCTCCAGGTATACAGTATAGAGACTCACATATAGTACAGCTTGGTATGTTATTTACAATTGGCTTAAAGTGTGTCTATTCATATACAGGTCAGGTTGAAAGTGCATTGTAAAACATATCAGTTAGTTGTTTTTTCATTACATTAAAGTATGGCATATTTGTATTTGCTACCCAGAGACACTTTCACTAATATTATACTTTAGCTTATAGTGTGTTTGTTAAACACTATATAGCATGCATTATAAAACCTTTAGGAAAATTACCTGTACACCTTATTGTAATTATTTTAGATGTTTCTGAAAGATTGATTGAGAGCAGGACAGAAGAGTCCTCCCTGAGGAGTGGCCCCAGTGGATCCCCAGGTAAATTGTCAATCTTACATTGTATGTTGTACTCTTCTGCTAACTTTTCCATCGATATTGTCCACAAGTTTATATTGAATATGTTTAATGCTGTAGAAAATGAATTTTAATCTTTTGTATCTGTGAAATTGGATAGTGGATCATTACACCTTGTGGAAAATACTTTAAACACCTATTAATGTTTTTAATATATATATTTAGATTCCCACAGAGAAGATTCAGACAGCGAGAGAGAGGAGCCTCCAACAACGAGTGGCGGCCCAAGTGGACCTCTAGGTATACTCACTCTTTCACACATACTGGACACTTTAATTCCACTTCAATTTTGCCCAATCTGAAACAGTGGCCTGATAATTCATAAACAGGTATGAGTCATACCACTCACCTCAACTTGAGTAGAGTTGGATGAATGGCCTCAAATCTATAACGTTTTTAAGAAGATTATAGTGTTCAGATAATCCATTAGATGTAACATGGGATAGTACACGCCAATGTATGAGTTTATCTTGATTATTAATCTCTGCTGTAATTTAATAATTGAATATGCCTTTTTTTCCATTTTTAAACAGACATTTCCAAATCAAGAACTGATAGTCCAATCCAGCCACGTCTGAAACTCTATCCGAGGACACTCCAGGGCGACAGGCGCAGACACTTTCAGGCATCGTGGTACTCTATCCACACATGGCTTGAATATTCACTGTCACAAGACTCAGCATACTGTTATGCATGCAGGCATTTTGGCCTCCCACACACAGAGTCAGTGTTTACGTCAGCCTTGGGTTTTAAAAACTGGAAAAAGGCAACATTCAGAGATGGAGGGTTTTGTGGACATGCAAAGGGAGAGGGTCACACAAATGCAATGATTGCTTGGAAAGAATATGAGAGAGCAGATAAAGCTGATGCCTTGTTAATGAGTACTTTAAGTAAAGAACATCATAAGCAGATAGAGGAAAATTGTGCCTACATAAAAAGTTTAGCAGAAGTCCTACTGTTAACTGCAACCCAGAATATTTCACAGAGGGGACACAAGGAGACAGTAGATGCAGACAACAGGGGAAACTTCTTGGCTATATTGGACATGATTGCTAAACATGACCCAGTTGTTAAAAAGAAAATGACAGGGCCTCGCAATGCAAAATACACGAGCCACCAAACTCAAAATGAAATTTTGGATACATTAGCTGAAATGGTACGTGCTTCCATCATAAACGAAGTCAAGGAGAGTGAACTCTTTTCCCTTATGGCAGATGAAACTAAAGACCTTAAAAAAAAGGAGCAGATCTCTTTAGTGTTAAGATATTATTTTGCAGGAGCCGTAAAAGAGAGCTTTTTGCACTTTGAATCTGCAGACCGCCTAGATGCTGCAGGCCTGACGCATAAAATAATACAGGTACTTGAGAGATGTGGCTTGGAATACAAAAGTAACCTGATCGGGCAATCATATGATGGGGCTTCTGTCATGAGTGGCAAGCACTCAGGCGTTCAGGCTCGTATTAAAGAGGTGGCAAAACAGGCCTTTTATGTACATTGTAATGCCCATTGTCTTAATCTTGTTCTTGTGGACACAATTAAGGCAGTACCACAAGCTGAATGTTTTTTCGCATTGTTGCAGAGACTCTATGTATTTGTGTCTGGCTCGTACATTCACAACAAGTGGCTGAACATACAGAAAGAAATGTATCCTGGAGCACCCAGAGAACTTCAGCGATTGAGTGAAACAAGGTGGGCTTGCCGGCATATAGCTTGCCACACTGTTCTTGATAGACTACCTGCCATCATGCGTCTCCTTGTAGAAGTGGCTTCAGAAAACAGTGGCGATAGAAGCATTGATGCACGAGGCCTGCTCGCTCATTTGACCTGCAGTTCATTGGACTTTTGGTGATATGCAATAAGGCTTTTGCTGATGCAAGGTGTCTCTCTGACATGCTACAGTCTCCCTCTCTTGATTTGTGTTCAGCTGTGGATCTAGTTCAAGCCCTTGTGCAAAATGTTCAAGCTTACAGGGATGAATCCTACTTTGAAGGACTCTGGAGAGAAATCTTAAATACTGCTGAAAAATGTGATGTAGAGGTGGAACCTACTTCAAAAAGAAAGACAAAACAGAGCCGGTGGCTAGATGGACATGCTGTCATGTCCTCAACGGGTGAGCGTTCAGAGCAGAGTATGGACACTTTCCGTACCAGCATATTTTACCCTGTGCTGGATAACATGCTCAGTGAGCTAAACAGACGATTTGCTAAACCAAATTGTGAAATAATGTTGGGAATCCAAGCCTTAAATCCGTCAAGTAATACATTTTGCCAAGAGCAAGCTCTATTTGCATTTGCTTCTATTTATGAATGTAACACAGATGACCTCAAACACGAGTTACACCAAATGAAAAGAATCCTAGAGAGAAAAGTCAAATCTGGCATACAGAAGCCCTCTAGCCTAGTAGAACTCACTAAATTCGTTGAACCCTTTAAAGAGGTATTCCATGAGCTCTTCAGGTTATGCAAAATTGCTATTGCCATACTAGTCAGTACTGCCTCCTGTGAACGCAGCTTTTCCACACTCAAGTTAATAAAGACACACTTGAGATCCACTATGGATGATGATCGACTGAGCAGTCTGGGTATTTTAAGTGTGGAGTCCAGACAGGCAAAGTCCCTGGACTTTGGAATTTGTTAATCGATTTGCTGCTAATCACAATAACCGCAGAATACGTCTGAAATGAGTGTGTAAACAATGATATGATGAAGTGATGATGTAAATAGTTTCAATAATGCAGTTAGAAGTTCTGCATTGGAAGATTCCATGTAAATAATCCCCAAGGGCTTCGAGGCAATTGTTTTTTTAAGAGGCACTATTTTTTATAACACAAAGGAAAGTATCAAAGTGTTCAATGCCTCTGTTATATACAGGAGGCTAATCTTTAGATCTTTAAGGACAGTCATTGAAGTGTTCAGTTTTCATGAGATGTCACTGTTTGGATTCTCTGTCTGATATGTGTAAATGTGGCTCAAACTTGAATCATTCTTGCAGACTCCGCCTAATACCCATTGTGAATATGATGTTTGTTATTATGTGTTTGATAGATGTTTATGGATCGAATTGAAGAAAAATTGACACTGCTTATTTAAACAGGCTGTTAATGCTTGTCATATTTACATTTGTTGTAATTCAGCAAATTGTATTCAGGATGTTATTTTATTTATTTTCATATTTCTATACATTAGCTCAGTATTTTATACTTTTTGTTATTTAAAGATAAATCCATATTGTGATCAGACTTGATTAAAAAAACATTGCACTTCTAATTTTGCATCCTTGTTTTGTATTCCTGATGATACACTGAGAGAATTGACTTGGCTTGTCGCCATAAACTGAGGACATCTCTACTATAAAATAGAGTACCTTACTGTCATTGCATATCTCTACAACCATTGTTCGACTCAGTCGTACAATACAAAAAAAAACACAAATAGCAATCGGTAAATCAACACAGTTTAAAACCAAGTATGAATACAGAATTAGTGTATTCTTTTTTTTCACCTGAATTCCGAATAATGTTGAGATGTTTCCTATTTGTGTCTTAAATAGCTCTGCATCGCCTGGTGAGACACATGCTTGCCACCCAAAAATTATCACTGGCCCCATCCTGGCCACCCCAATGGAAATTCCCTGGCTCCGCCACTGAATAACAGTTGAATTACACAGGTGAAGACGAAGTGGTGAAGATTGGGGAAATGACAGTGACCTACGTTATTGCCGTAGCAATGCAGAGGATGCCACCAGCTTTAACATATCCTTGACAGTGGATTTACTGTAAATAAAATGACGATACAATTATCACAAGCTGGTTAAAGCTCATAGGGCAACTGGCAATTTAACCGGCGTAACTAACTGGGGGATACTACGAAGCAGGATTTGGGTTAGCGACGTAACCCTGTTTTTTTCAGAGTCACGACGGTCGTTCACTTCTTACTGCAGGGCAGATCGCCACAGCAACTACTATGCTAAACTATAGCCTACCTTTATTCTGCAATCTCATACAAACCTAGTTAAGTATATTTGAGGCGTTCACGTTACCCTTGCTGTCACTGATTGCCACCAGGCGGTGACATTATATATTTTAAAAAGCACGTCCACATTTTCCACCAATTTGTTCTTTGTACTGTGAACAGAACAGTAGTAATATTGTAGAAAACCAATAATAAACACACTGTGACTGAATCTACTGACACCAAATGTCTGTGAACCCAAATATAGGCACTGTCTAAGAATTACAGTCAAATTTCAGTCACCGTCCAGTGTGGCCGGTTAGCTCAGTTGGTTAGAGCGTGGTGCTAATAACGCCAAGGTCGCGGGTTCGATACCCGTACTGGCCAAATTTTCTTTGCTTCAAATCCTGAGACGGTGATAACGTGAATAATGTGTTGTCTGGTTGAATATGCATTTCAATCGAAAAGTTCATTAAGTTCATGTGGCGCATTGTTCTCTGCCTGGTTTTATGGGCTCTCCGACAGACAATGTTGCTACTGAATAGTAGCTATACCTTACTCGTTGACTGATAAAAACAGATTTGTTTATATCTCTAGCAAGACGTGAGGATCGTAGGATTATAGCATAGACTATAACCAAAATGTGTAATGTTTCTTAATTTCAGGCTGAGCTGATGGTCAAGGTCCCCTTTTGCTACAAATGTAAGTTAAGCCTACACCTTTGACCAACTGTCAGGCCGTTTATCCAAACTAGCAATTGCCCAATATTTCTTTGTAGGCCTAGACTTTAATGTTAGAGTTGCTGCAGCTGCAACAGGCCGGTCAATAGGCTCTTCGCCTGAAAGCCTGTGTTCTATGTCTGCGCACATTTCCAGTGGGCCTACTCCAAAGTCTAAATAAACGGAATGTTTCATGAATCACTGCTTACGGACAACCCACAATCACAACTTCAGGTAGGAAAGGTTACTGCATAACAACGAAGGAAAGTATATTGCATGTTGAGATCGTCTTAGACTTTTTCATTATGCTATCAAATAATCAAAATCATTTTTCAACGAAATAACGTTTCTGGCAGGCCTCCCAAATATTTTTGTAGATTAATCCTTTACTGCCATCGGTATTTCATCTGGTTCTATGGTGTAATGGTTAGCACTCTGGACTCTGAATCCAGCGATCCGAGTTCAAATCTCGGTAGGACCTGAGCGTTTTTGAACTGCTCTGTGCGTCTCAAGTACCCTTGGTTTAAATGGCTATGTTTAAACATGTGACGGAGCATATGGATTTCATAACATTTCAAGTATCGTAAGGAAATTATTTTGGTTATTATTTTGGTTGTGGAAATTACAGACCAAGCCTGAAATCTTCCCAAGTGCTTCCTCGCTGTTCCGCTTTTTGCAGCGGTCGCAGCCTTAGAACCAGAGACACACCTCAGCCAGCTCCACCAGGGTTTGGAAGCCGTCAGCCTGATATAAGAAGTTCTTTAACCCCCCGTCACCACCTTCTGATAACCCACCAACCATTTACTGTCATCGAACTGAACATGCCCCTTAACTAATAAAGTAGGTGGTTCTATGGTGTAATGGTTAGCACTCTGGACTCTGAATCCAGCGATCCGAGTTCAAATCTCGGTAGGACCTAAATTTTTGAGCGGTCGTCTAAGTACTGTATTTGTGGATATCATTGCATATTGTAACTTCAAATACAGTTGTGTAACCCAATTGCGCTGAAATTTGTCATTGGTGTGAATACAAACTGAACACCTGTCTATCGCATAGAACATCTGTCTATCGCATAGAAACTTTGTGTGCTATTAGGCAAATACTTTTGACAATGTAATTGTTTTTTTCATTTTTTTTATTAATGGTGGGGACTCAAAGCATCACAAAGCAAAAGCAGGCGTATAACTTCTTCAGTCACTCTTGATCCCTGATATTACAACAATGCAGACATGGTTTAAATATGGCATGCTTCGTGGGCACAGATGAATTGAAAGCATATTTTAGCTCTTCAGTTCGAAGGTTAATTCTTCCTAAAGCAATTATGTGAACATTTTATGACCAAAATGTATCACTTTATGAAACATAACCCATGCTAAATATGATTCCTTTATTTGTTTGGTGAAGAAAACTAAAACTGAAAACAAAAACTAAATAATTAATACATCTTTGTAATGTCATTAAAATTATATAATTAACTGGCCTGGTGATTAAGTGTGAAGTACTGCTTTGTTGAGAAACTGTGAATTTCTGCAGTGAACAGAACATGCAAGTTCAATTCTTTATTTATTTCCAGAAATATTTTCTGCCCTGGTCACCCCCTTGACGTTTTGTAAGCAACACAGCCAACCCCGACTACAATCATTCTCTGTATGTGGCAGCCATTCTAACGTCTTCAAACTGTCCATAACCATTGTCTGTGCAAAAGACAACAACAAATTATAAGAAAGACATCAATCCCTTCCTTATCCACCCATTTGAAAAAGTCATACACATTAATAAGCACTGAGCTGGTGTTTATAAAATATCGAACAGAGCTCCCAGAAACATTTATACAAGCTACTCAAGAAAACTATTTTGGTTTTGTAAACGGTCCATTCATGTTCAGTCTACTACTTTCGTCCAGTGGAACAGTCAGCCCTGTGACAGACAGGAAATCACAGACCATGTCTGAAATTGGAAAGTGATTCCGAGCAAACCCCTGTTTTTTGGAGATGCATGTGTGTGTGTATGTGCTTTGTGTGTATCTATATTTGTGTGTGTATGTGTGTAAATCATTTTCTTGTCTAAAACATTTTTTGTAAACATTCCTTGTTCGTTCTGTTTTCCTCGAGATTCTTCTCTGTTTGGCCGCGTTTCCCAGATTCGTTAAGAAGCTCTTAACGCTAAGAGCTTCTTAGGAGCGTTTTAAGAGCGTTCTTGAGCGCTCTTAGAACGCTCTTAAAAATCTGGGAAACGCGGCCTTTTCCGGTTCGATAACTACCAAACCAATAACATGAAAGATACAAAATAAATAGATCAATAAATATATAGTATATTCAAATATAAATACTTAAATACTGAAACACAGACAGGTTTGCTTTGAGTCTAGCGATTGTCATTACGTGTGGCCTTTATGACAGGGTGACACTTTATTACAGTTTGTTCTACTGAGAGTGACTGACCAGTTAGGGACCAATGCACATTATGCCACTGTTTAGGTCAACCACAAGCACTGTACCCTAGAGGAGGCCTCGTGGTCTGTTATGACACCATAAGGAATGTCTCAATTGGTCTGGGATGTCAGGGTGTTAGTGATTAATCACTACGGGAACTTTGACATCGCAGAGGCTGTAAAACAACCAATGGGTCTTTAGAACTTGTCATTTAGTCACTACAAGTAATCCTCCGTTTGTGACCCGTCAAGTGTCAGACCTCCCTCAGAGTTAAAGGTTAAATAGGCAGCCACATCATTCAAAGGGCGGTGAGCGTACGAAACAGCTGGGTGAGGCAGAAGACGGAGGCGGTGAGTGCTGTGCACTGTTTGGCCAGCAGCTTGGTGCTGAGGTCGTGACATGTCCGTCTCCCGCTCGCCCTCTCCGCCGCCAGTGCAAACTCCCGGAAGGCCCGCGCCACGTCCGCCAAACCGGCCACCGCTTCGCTGTTCCGCCTGTCACAGCGGTCGCAGCCAGAGAACCAGAGGCACACCCCTGCCAGCTCCACCAGAGTCTGGAAGCTATCGGCCAGGGAGATGAGCATCTCTTCGGGGCTCTGGCCCACCCTCACCACCTTCTGGCAGCCTGCCATGAGCCGGCGAGCTTCCCCGTGCAGCGTTCGCTTGTTCTCGCTGAAGTGGGCAGGGCAGCTGTCCCTGGGGTGCCTCCCCCCACGTCCTCCCCTGGCCCCGCCTTCTAAGATGGAGAGCAGCTGGTCTACATCTCCGCGGAGTGTCTGGAAACCCGCCGGAGGGGCCGGATAACGGCGTTGGCGCAGTCGGTTGATGGTCTCTTTGTGCGCCTCGGACAAGAAGCAATTGGATGGCTCCAAAGGGGAAAGGAGGGGGCTAACTTCGGTGGAGGAGGAGGGAGAGATGACCATTCGTGGGAAGGAGGGAGAGAGGGAGGCGGAAGGAGAAGAGGAAAGGAAAGAGGAGGAAAGGAAAGAGGAGGATGGGTGAGAGGTCATCAGAGGAAGCACCTCGGAGGCATGGGTCACGTCACTCTGTGTGCGGCAGGAGAACTCGTAAACTGTCAGCTCGTCGTCAAAACTGTCCCCCCCGCTGAAGCAGTTGGTATAGACCATAGGACACCCACACGCGTCCAGGGGAGTCTGAACACCTTCCAGCACAGACTCGCACCCAGATGCCAGAATAGAGCTACACCCAAAATCAGGCTTTATCTGTGGGGAATATTCTGGGTGGGCCTGGCTTTGAGTCTTCGGCTGGGCCTCACAGACAGTGAACACTCCACAGCTTGTGCTAAGTAATTTGACCTGGCCTGAGTCTCCTCCTGCAGGCTTACAGAGCTCTTTAGAAGTGACACTGCTACCCCCCACTGCCATGCTTGGGAAACTGAGTCCTGGACCATTAAGACTCTGCGTGGTCACCACTATTTCAGCGGGAACAGGATGGACAGGGTTGTTCATTTGAGGTCTGTAGATGTCCGTTTTATTTCTGGAGGTATCTATTTTTGGCTTAGAAATGTTCATTTTTGAGTCTAGATTCAGAGGTCTGAGCTCATTGCAGATTGGCAGGGGAGGGCTTTCATGGACCATCACCACCTTCTCCACCAGCTCCTTGACCTCCGACATAGTCGACTGCGTGATCTCAGCCCCCGTGGTTTCTATGACCACTTCCCCTTCCACCTCTGACCCTGTCAGCGTTACCTCAGAATCGTCCGACTCTGCTGATTCTACCTGACTTGTGTCCTTTACAACGCCGACCTTATTTTCAGCAGTGACCTTGGTGATGACATCTCTGGAGGGGCTCTTGACTGTGCTCCCTAGCCCTGTTTGGCTAAGGGTTTCTTGGGAACGTGACAAGTAGAGGGGCAGGCTCTGGATCTTCCCTCGCAGGGTGGAAGCCGACAAGCGACCGCCGATGATGCCAGGGGAGCATGGCTGGAGAAGGAACCCAGAAGGGGATGGAGGCTCGTTGGGAAGCTTGTGAAAAGTGGTCACCTTAGGCTTAGCTGTGTCAACATTGTCATTAGTTGTGCTAGCATTAGCCTCCATGCTAGCCGTTTTAAAAACTGCGTTTTTTGTGTCAGCGAGAGAATCCGGTAGGATGGAGGTTTGGACATTAACCACAGTGGAAGCAGTGCTGACCGGCGTAGGTTGGATGCCTGCTGTAGCATCAAGCTTTGCTGTAATGGAGTTTATGGTGGCAGCAAAATCTGTATTTGATGTTACTGAATGAATGTGCGCAGTCAAAAGATGAACATTTGCAGGGGATTCAACGTTAGCAGTGGTAGCACGATCCAAGCTCAAATCACAGATGTTAGCGTTGCCTTCATCATCACTAGCGGTTACCAAATTGACACTAGGCACATTTGCTTCATCAATAGCATAAGAAGAATTCAAGCTACCAGTATCTCCATCACCGAGGATGGAAGTAACGGAGCCAACGATATTCTCAGTGGCAGTATGAACAGCTATAGTGGGGACAGAACCTATCTCAACAGACGCTCTCCCACTCTCGCTCTGTTTGCCATTTGGTAAATCTTCGCTGTGGTTTCTGGTTAAGAAACCATCATATACTGGCTGTAGGTAAGGGTTAGGGGGGTTGGTTGGCATGTGCTCTTCCATGCCTCTGTTGCCCCCCTGCCCTCTTTCTGGGTGGGGTAAGTGAGGTGTAGAGAGGTTGTGGTGTGGAGGTAGTGAGGGGGTGGGTGGCGGTGGTGGTGGATGGCTTGGGGGGATAAAATTCCTCCTCACAACTCTACCAGCCCCATACGTCTTGTTATGTGAACTAGGGGATGAGAGTCTTGGAAGGGGTCTGACAGGAACATCCTCACCCTTTTCCTCTTTGTTGAAACAGCGAGGTGGGTTATTGGTCTGAAGTCCCTCTTCAGCAAATACATTTGGTTCTTCAGTGCTGGGTGAGGGCACTCTCCCTTTCTCTTCTCCTGTCTCCTCCCCTCTCCCTGTCTCCTCTCCTGCCTTCTCTCCTGTCTCCTCCTCTCCTGTGTCCTCCCCTCTCCCTTTCTCCTCTCCTGCTTTCTCCCCTGTCTCCTCCTCTCCTGTCTCCTCCCCTCTCTCTTTCTCTGTTTCCTTACCTCTCTTGTCCTCCCCTCCTGTCTCCTCCCCTCTCCCTTTCTCCTCTCCTCTCTCCTCCCCTCTATCTTCCTCCTCTCTTGCCTTCTCCCTACTCCCTTTCTCCTCTTCTGTCTCCTCCTCTTTCTCTTCCTCTTCCAGGATCTCAGCCAGGAACATATGACCAGCACAGGCTCCTTTCAATGACCCCTCTCTCTCATCCCCCTCCTCTTTTCTCTTTCCCACTTTTTTCTGTCCCTCTTTCTCTTCCTCCTCCCCGTCCCCTCTTCGGTCGGCGCTCTCCTTCCCGTCGGGGTCCACCCTGGAGCGGACAGCAGAGATAGAGGGGCAGGCTGCCGTCACCAGAGCCGTGACCGATTTGAACTCCATGGAGTCTGGCTCCATCTCCATATCCTGCTGCCTGGACCTGGAGCTCCTCAGGAGGTCCTTCCTGTCCTCGTCTGGGTCCCGGTGTCGGCTGGGCATGGTGAGGATGGGCTTGGACTCCAGCTGGGCTGGTTCCCCCTCTGTGTGCTTCAGGCAGGAGACGGTGGGAGACGGGTTCTAAGACAATAGATTAGATAGGGTTGGATGTCAAGAACAGTGCTCATTGACATGTACTATGATATCTATCTACTTCTACACCTATTGACACCACAACAGGGTACCAATAAAATGGTTACGATTCATCACTGTCTGTAGACTGCACACCTGGGTCTGTTCAGAAGGTTCTGGGTCAGAGCTCAGCATCTGGCTGTCATCGGCCTGAGCAATGTGGTTCTTCTGGCTCGAGTTCTGGTAAGGATGCTGGTCTTGGTTGTTGTCGAGGTCTGTTTCTGGGAAGGAAACTCTGGAGGTGAAGTTTGTCTCCATGAAGGATCGTCGCTTTCTGGACCTTCTCCTCAGTCTGGCCCTCGCCTCTCGTCCTCCCTCCTCCTCGCTTCCCCCTTCTTCCTCTTTTCCTTCCTGCCGCTGTTCTGGAATGCTGATTCCAATATCGCTCGGGCTCACACTTCGACTATCTTCTCTCATCTCTGCGGCAAAATCTGGACATAAGAATGATTCAAGTCAAAATAAATTTAAAAGTCAAATGTTATCAAAGAAAGGGACAATTGCTTCCTTGGAGAACCACAAAGGCCACTGTGAATAATTACACTCCAACCTCCTCGACCTCCTAATCGTTTACCTTTAATTGGGTTTTTAATGAGCAGCGCTTCAATAATAATACTAGTGCTCTTTCGGGTGTCTTAATTGACAGACTTTTAGACCCATCATTTTTTTACCTTTAGACCCATCATTTTTCCCCTCACCTCGAGGCACGGCTCCCAACGTTGGGTCTTCGGGCGAGGCAAAGCGGTCGCTGGCGTCGAAGAACTCCTCCTCCGAACTGCTGTCTCCAAAACCGGGTGGTGGCTGGAGGATGGGCACGGACTCCAGCTCCAGCGCCGGAGGCTGTGCCTCCTCCTGCTCCTCCTCCTGCTCCTCCTCCTGCTCCTCCTCCTCTTCTTCGGCCTCTACCGCTGCCGGGCTGCGGTCGCTGTGGAGGCGGGAAAGGCTGTGAGCGCTATCCGGGGTGACGTTCGAGCAGATGTTGTAGTAACACCTGGCGTCGCTCTGCTCAAAGTTGAACACGCAGTCTAGGTGGGAAGGGGGGGAAGGGGACGCGTGGAGGCGCTCAAGACAACCCTCCCCGCCTTTGTCTTGTTTCTCGCCGCCCGTCTCTGACGTGTCATCCGTCTCCCTCCTCTCCCCCTCCCCCTCATCCTCGTCCTCGCTGGCCTCTGGGGGGCTCGGCAGGTATTCCACCATGCGGGAAAGCTCGGCAAAACACAGGAAGTTGTCTGACACAGGGTCAAAGGTCATGTCCGCGGGGGAGAGGTGGGGGTCGTCCTCGTCATTGGTCGTCCCGTGTTCCCCTTCTCTCACCTGGTGGGGTGCAGACGGTTCCCACCTGGAATGAGGGGGGTCAACTGTGAGGCGAAAGAGGGGATGGGCATGTGGGGCAGGGGGAGAGAGAAGGTGGGGATGAGGGGGGGGATAAGTATGGGGGTGAATGTGATGGTGGGCGGAGGATGAACAGGAAATGAGGTCGTCCTCCTCTAGGGCGTCCAGTGAGTCGCTGGAGATGCTGGTGATGAAGCGTGAGTCCGTCCTACAGGATTCGGACGCCTCCGACACAGAGGGGTGGTCCTCCACAGCTAGCATCTCTCCTCCTCCTCCCCCCCCTACCTCCTCATTCCCCACTCCATCCCCAGTCTCCTCCTCTATCTTCTCCTTTCCCCCTTCTCCAGCCCCCTGCATTCTCTCTTCCTCCGTCCCCTCCGTTTCTCCTCCTCCCTCCACCGGTTTCTCTTTCTCTCTGTTTTCAGAAGAAACCCTTTCAGCGTGCTTCTCTCTTTTCTCCTCCTCCTTCTCCCGTTCCTCTTTCTTGCGAGATTCCTGACACGACTTCTCCCTCCTCCGCACTCTCCTCTTTTCTTCACGCTCTTTCCGTTTCTTCTTCAGCTGCTCCCTCGCTTGTTCGGGGTCCGACGTGGACCTGGGCCTGGGCTGCTTGCTGCAGGACACGAGGGTGACCAGGGTGTCCATGTCCAGATCTGACGAGTCATCAGTATCGCTGCCACAACGCGACACGTAACCTGCACACACACACACACACAGACACACACTCAGAACAACATGAAACCTCCGACTACATCTTCTCCTGTTACTTTCAACAGACCAAATGTATGTCCTCTCTGGAATCGGATCTACATTATGTCAAAGTCTCATCGATCAGTGTACAGGAAATGGCAGTTCAGTTTCAGACACCGTCTTTTCCCTCATCTCTGTACAATGTTCAATGTCAATGTATGGCTCATGACTCTTACAGAATTGAACTCATCATCCAAAAGGCCTTTAATCAAGGCATACCGGTTGGCCTTAGCGCAATAGGCCATGTTCGTGGTTTGTGAAATAAGCAGTAGGGTGGTTAATTTGGATGAAAAAGAAGGTGGGGGTAGTGATGTCAATACTTTATATAGAAATGGTAGAGGTAGCGAGTTTAGTTTGCAGCTCATGGGGTTGAGTGTGGGTGCAAGTGTTTGTACCCTCCTCTGCCGACACCCGGTGTTTCCTGGTGGGGTCTGTCCAGGGGAAGATGTTGATGTTGGGGTCCACCAGCAGACGGCAGTAGCCAGCCACCAGACAGGAGAGGTCCTTGGCTGCTATAGACTCCAACAGCAGAGTTATGGGCTGGAGCAGAGGAGAAGAGGAGGAGAGAGAAGATTTCAAAAGGTCATATTATTCAACTCAGCAGGTTGGATATGGATTACTTTCCCAACCCAGGCAAATGTAATGAGTATAGAAGAAGAAGAAAAATGTAGTGTTAAGTGTATCCGTATCTACCTACAGTAAGTGTAGCGTGTGTGCCTTTGTCTCTGGTGTGCACGACAGAGATAGTATGCTTCTATGTGTGTGTGTATGCGTGTCGTGTGTGTTTGATCTGACCTTGATTTCCTGCAGGTAGATCTTGACCAGGCTCACGCGCTCCGACTCGGGAAGCAGCTCGATGCGCGTGATGCTGCCGAACTCGGTCAGCGTGGTCATGATGCTCAGCTTGTGGTTGACCACCTGGCTCACGCCGTAGCGTGCGCCCACCAACAGGGTCACCATGGATTCCCTATCCTGCAGCTGTTGGTGGGGTGGGGGTGGGGTGGGGGGGGGGTGCGGAGAGGTGGGGGAGTAGAGACGGTGTGCACGTGAAGGGGGTGGGGGTACTTGAGTTGCATAGCAGGTTTTTGACATGACAGGTGAAAGACTTCATTGCTATGTGTAGGGGTGGGGGCGCCTCGTGTACGGTTAATAAGGAAGGAGGACGGGTGTTCAAGTCTTCATTTTCACCCAAAATAATTATTAGGAAGTATTGTCAGCTTTGTATTCTCTCTCTCTCTCCTACCATCATGGTGGCGCTGAAGGACTTCCCCCCAAAGGACTTCAGGTCGCTCAGCTCCTCCAGGTAGTTAGTCCTCGCCTGATTTGCCGTGAGCACCTTCTGCTTGGGCTCAATCTGTGCCTGGCTCTTCTTCATGTGGTAGCCAATAGCCTTCCTCAGATCCTTCTCCCTCATGTTCCTCAGTAGGGTGGACGACACAAAGTTCTCGATGCCCCATGTTTTCCTATAGGTGAGTTCAGAACCGTCCACCGTGTGTGTGCGTAAGAGGGTGCAGAAAGAGCGCTGCGTGTGTACATTGTGTGTGTGTGTGTGGAAACCATTTGTGCCTGTATCCGTACTTGCAGTGCATTGTGGGAGTACATTTATGCATGTGTGCGCGTGAGCTTGTAAGACTCACGTGATGATCTTCAGGTTGGTCTTAGGGGACTGTCCACAGCTGGCTAGTCTTTCCTGGATGTGCAGGGCAGCTAGTCTCAGGGCCGTGTTGCACCTCATCTCCACCGCAAACCTCTCCTGCAGCACGTCGTTCACGCCCTGGAAACACACACACGTGTTGGGGAGTCAGGTGGCTGAGCGGTTAGGGAATCGGGCTAGTAATCTGAAGGTTGACGGGTCGATTCCCGGCCGTGCCAAACAACGTTGTGTCCATGGGCAAGGCACAATTTTCCCTACTTTCCTCGGGTGTAAGTCCCTGTACTTACTGTAAGTCGCTCTGGATAAGAGCGTCTGCTAAATTACTAAATAGTGTGCGCACATCCTTGTACACACTAGCATAAACATCTCAACCGATTACATGTCCCATTTTCACTGATAGTTCATCAGTGTAAACATGTCTGTTGGGTTACGTGTGTGAGACCTTGTTGAAGGCACACGACTCCTCGTCCTCATTTCCGCACCCGTCCGCTCTCTCACATCCACTGACCTGCAGGTAGAGGTACTCGAAGGCAGTGGGGTCATCCTGCAGCATGTCCTGGGGGTCTCTGGGCATGAAACACACACGGAACAGGCACCTGAAGTCGTGAGACTCCCTCTTCTGGACCACCTGTAGTACACACACACACATTCAGAAATGAATGGTCGGTGACTGTTAAAAACGGGTCAAATGAGTTATGTGCTTGTGAGTGTGTGTGTCCTGCACATGCACGTCAACTGGGAATTTGCCGTAGTACAGCATGTGGAACTGTGTGTGTGCAGTGTACCTGCTGGATCCTCTCCTCGTCGTGTAGAAGCAGGAGCTTGGTAATGCTGTACTGCTGCTCCAGCACTAGAGAGAAGTGCTCGATGCGAGACAGGGACAGCTTCTCTTTCAGAGTCATCACAATGTCCTAGCAGTGGCCAGAGAAACGGAGATCATCCCACATTTGTAGGAAATATGACAGTAGTGCTGTGGACGCAGCTTACATGGGCTTGTATTGTGCTTTTAATAGCACCGCGTACAACTTGTGTGCTGGTGTCGTGCTTCACACTGTGGCGTTG